>NC_057712.1:126716772-126731150 GCF_004010195.1 Chiloscyllium plagiosum
GGGTAAGAGATTACTGTTCGATACTTCTTTTGATGACAGGATTTATCTTGATTCGGTAGGAGTCCCTAGGGGAGTACCTGAATTCAAGGCTCGTAACCAGATTGCAGCAGGCTTTGAGTCAGCTCTCTTTTGGTGGGTAACAATTAATAAAAATGTAGATTGGATAAATTACATTTTCTATAATCAACAGCGATTTATAAATTATACAAGAGATGCGGTTAAAGGAATATCAGAACAGCTTGATGCGACAAGTAGAATGGCATGGGAAAACAGAATAGCCCTTGATATGATTTTAGCAGAAAAAGGGTGTGTGTGTGATGTTGGGAGGAAGCTGTTGTACCTTTATTCCTAATAACACTGCACCTGATGGTTCAATTACTCGGGCCTTAAGGGGATTGACTACCTTAGCAGAGGAACTGGCTGAGAATTCAGGAGTAGACACATCTCTCACAGGATGGCTTGAGTCCTGGTTTGGAAAATGGAAGGGGGTGGTGGTTTCTATCCTTACTTCCCTGATAGTAGTAGTTGGGGTGTTGGTGGCCATTGGCTGTTGTATCATACCCTGTATGCGAGGGCTCACCCAAAGACTGATTGAAACAGCCTTGATGAAACAGATGCCCCTAAAAGGGAATCAGACAGAGGAACTTTATTGACTAAATAATGAGGAGATGAGTGAGACCAAGATGGATGAAATCTCCAGAATGATGCTTGCGAATTTCAGGGGCGATGTTTAAAAGAAAAAATGCAGAAGATAACAAATGGTAATTAAAGAAAAAGGGGAAATTGTGGGATATAGGTAAATTAATGTTGCTTCTGCAATTCTGCAATTCTGCAATTATAGTTTCTGATACAAAGTAAATGAACTCACATCAGTGTGTAATTGTTTCAGCCAAGAGCTGAGTCAACAAGAATGGAAACTATGTGGAGGAAATATATAATTATTTTTGTATTAGCTAAAATTGTATGCCAGCCTGAAACGTGATTGCAAAACAATGGTAGATATTATGGGCAAATAGATAAGATGTTGTGAGGGGATGAAGTTAGGCTAGATACACGCCTGTACAAACAGTAGGTATAAACATCTGTTTCCCACTTTTACAGAGACACAGGAACAAACCCTAATTAAAGAGGTCATAGAGATCAGAGTGGCTTTGGGAGAAGCCCAGATGGAAAGAGTAGATACTGATGAAGAAAGAACATGCCTAACAATGACCTGCAGCGGGATGGGATCAAACAGCCTGGTGAGGCCAAAAATAAGCATTTTGTCACAGACAAGGCCGGATAAGGCAAGAGATAAGCAGGAGTGGTGGGACCAGTCTTAGGGAAGTGGAGGATGTAAACAGGGGGGGGAGACAATGAAATAAGAAAAAAAATGTAGGAACCAAATTATATAAATATCGAGAGTTTGTTGAATTTGGTGTGTGTATGTCCTCTGCCTTGCCTGGCACTGGACATCACACCCACTTGCAAGTGTAAAAATAAAGGACACTACTGATTCAGATTTTGTCTCGGACTGCAATTATTGAAGTGTGTGGGCTTTGTTTCTCACACCTATCTCTGTAATGGTTTGTTATTACTATCTTCCTCACTGTAACAGTTTGTTAATACTCCCTCCCTCACTGTAACGGTTTCTTACTACTCTCCTCTTCATTGTAATGGCTTGTTATTACTCTGCCCTTCACTGTAACGGTTTGTTATTACCATCTCTCTCCCTGTAAAGGCTTGTTATTACTCTCTCCCTTGCTTGAACGGTATGTTATTGCCTGCTCCCTACTGTAATGGTTTGTTATTACTCTCTCCCTCACTGTAAAGGTTTGTTATTACTCTCTCCCTCAATGTATGAGATTATTATTACTCTCCCCTTCAATGTAATAGTTTGTTATTATTCTCTCCCTCACTATACCAGTTTGACATTACTCTCTCCCTCACTGTAATGGTTTGTTATTACCCTCCCCCCTTGCTGTAATGGTTTGTTATCACCATCACCAGCTCACTGTAATGGACTGTTATTACTCTCTCCCTCACTGTAATGGTTTGTAATTACTCTCTCCCTCCCTATAACAGTTTGTTATTACTCTCCACTTCACTGTAACAGTTTGTTATTGCTCTCTCCTTCACTGTAATGGACTGTTATTACCCTCTCCTTCACTGTAACTGTTTGTTATTATTCTTTCCCACCCTGTAACAGTTTGTTATCACACTCTCACTCACTGTAATGAATTGTTATTACCCTCTTCCTCACTGTAATGGTTTGTTATTACCCTCTCCCTCTTATTGTAATGCATAAGGCAGAGAGTTGGGATAAAAGGTTCTTTTTCGGAATGGCAGCCGGTGACAAGCGGTATCCCGCAGGGTTCAGTGTTGGGGCCGCAGCTGTTCACATTATATATTAATGATCTGGATGAAGGGGCTGGAGGCATTCGAGCGAAGTTTGCCGATGATACAAAGTTAGGTGGACAGGCAGGTAGTACTGAGGAAGTGGGGAGGCTGCAGAAGGATCTAGACAGTTTGGAAGAGTGGTCCAGGAAATGGCTGATGGAATTCAATGTGAGCAAATGCAAGGTCTTGCACTTTGGAAAAAAGAATACAAGCATGGACTACTTTCTAAACGGTGAGAAAATTCGTAAAGCCAAAGTACAGAGGGATCTGGGAGTGCTAGTTGAGGATTCTCTAAAGGTAAACATGCAGGTCGAGTCCGTGATTAAGAAAGCGAATGCAATGTTGTCAATTATCTCAAGAGGGTTGGAAGATAAAAGCACTGTTGTGCTACTGAGACTTTATAAAGCTCTGGTTAGGCCCCATTTGGAGTACTGTGTCCAGTTTTGGTCCCCACACCTCAGGAGGGACATACTGGCACTGGAGCGTGTCCAGCGGAGATTCACACGGATGATCCCTGGAATGGTAGGTCTAACATATGAGGAACGGCTGAGGATCCTGGGATTGTATTCATTGGAGTTTAGAAGATTAAGGGGAGATCTAATAGAAACTTATAAGATAATACATGGCTTGGAGAGGGTGGACGCTAGGAAATTGTTTCTGTTAGGCGAGGAGACAAGGACCCGTGGACACAGCCTTACAATTAGAGGGGGTAAATTCAGAACAGAAATTTGGAGACATTTCTTCAGCCAGAGAGTGGAGGGCCTGTGGAATTCATTGCCGCAGAGTGCAGTGGAGGCTGGGACGCTAAATGTCTTCAAGGCAGAGATTGATAAATTCTTGATGTCACAAGGAATTAAGGGCAACGGGGAGACTGCGGGTAAGTGGAGTTGAAATGCCCATCAGCCATGATTAAATGGCGGCGTGGACTCGATGGGCCGAATGGCCTTACTTCAGCTCCTATGTCTTATGGTCTTATGGTCTTAATGGACTGTTATTACTCTCTCCCTCACCGTAACAGTTTTTTATTATCCTCTCCCTCGCTGTAACCGTTTATTGCTCTCTCCTTCTTTCTAATGGTTTGTTATTACTCTTTCCCCCTCCTGTAATGGTTTATTATTCCCCCCTCCCACCCTCTACTGGTTTGTTATTACTTGCTCCTCACTGTAACGGTTTGTTATTCCATTCTCCCACCCTGTAACGGTTTATCATTACCCTCTCCCTCATTGTCATGGTTTGTTGTTACTGTCTCCCTCACTGACGGTTTGTTATTACCCACTTCCTCCCTGTAATGGTTTCTTATTACCCTCTTGCTCGCTGTAAGGGTTGTTATTACTCTCTCCTTCACTAAAACGGTTTGTTATTATCCTCTCCCCCTCGCTGTAATGGACAGTTATTACCCTCTCCCTCATTGTAACAGTCTGTTATTACTTTCCACTTCACTGTAATAGTTTGTTATTACTCTTTCCCTCACTGTAACAGTTTGTTATTACCCTCTCCCTCGCTGTGACCATTTATTACTCTCTCCCTCTTTCTAAAGATTTGTTATTACTCTCTCCCACTTGCTGTAGTGGTTTGTTATTACCCTCTCCCTCACTGTAATCATTTGTTATTACTCTCTCCCTCATTATAATATTTGAGAGAAAGTGAGGCCTGCAGATGCTGGAGATCAGAGCTGAAAATGTGTTGCTGGAAAAGCGCAGCAGGTCAGGCAGCATCCAAGGAGCAGGAGAGTCGATGTTTCGGGCCCGTCGATTCTCCTGTTCCTTGGATGCTGCCTGGCCTGCTGCGCCTTTCCAGCAACACATTTTCAGCCCACATTATAATAGTTTGTTATTACTCTCTATCGCAGTAATGGTTTGTTATTACCCTCTCCCTCTCTGTAACAGTTTGTTATCATCCTCTCCCTCACTGTAATGGTCTGTTATTACACTCTCCATCAATGTAACAGTTTGTAATTACTCTCCCTCACTGTCACGATTTGTTATTACCTCTCCATGACTGTAACGTATTGTTATTACTCTCTCACTGTCTGTGATGGTTTGTAATTACTCACTTACTTTCTATAATGGTTTGTTATTACTCTCCCCTTCATGGTAACAGTTTGTTATTACTGCCTCCCTCACTGTAACGGTTTATTATTACCATCTTCCTCCCTGTAATGGTTTGTTATTACTCATCTCTCTCACTATAATGGACTGTTATTACTCTCTCCCTCACTGTAATGGTTTGATATTACACTCTCCCTCACTGTAATGATTTGATACTACACTCTCTCTCCCTGTAATGGTTTGTTATTACACTCTCCCTTCCTGTAATGTTTTGTTTTCACTCTCTCCCTCACTGTAATGGTTTGATATTACACTCTCCCTCACTATAATGGTTTGTTATTACACTCTCCCTTCCTGTAATGGTTTGTTTTTACTCTCTCCCTCACTGTAATGGTTTGTTTTTACTCTCTCCCTCACTGTAATAGTTTGTCATCACTTTCTCCCTCACTGTAACAGTTTGTTGTTACTCTCTCCCTCACTATACAGGTTTGATATTACTTACTCCCTTACTCTAACGGTTTGTTATTATACTCTCTCCCCCACTGTAATGGTTTGTTGTTACCCACTCCCTCGCTATAAGTGTTTATTACTCTCTCTGCTATTACTCTCTCCCCCGTGCTGTAATGGTCTGTTATTACTCTCTCACTCACTGTAACAGTTTGTTATTAACTCCTCCTTCCCTGCACTGGTTTGTTATTACTCACTCCCTCACTGTAATGGTTTGATATTACTCTCTCCTTCACTGTAATGGTTTGATATTACTCACTCCCTTGCTCTAACGCTTTGATATTATCCTCTTCCTCCCTGTAATGGTTTGTTGTTACTCTTTCCCTCATGAAATGGTTTGTTATTACCCTCTCTCACTCATTGAAACAGATTGTTATTACTTTTTTCCTCATTTGTTATTACAATCACCCTCACTTTAAAGGTCTGTTATTACTCTCTCATTCTCTGTAATGTTTTGTTATTACTCTTTCCCTCACTATAACAGTTTGTTATCACCCTCTCCCTCCCTGTAACAGTTTGTTATCACCCTCCCTGTAACAGTTTGTTATTACTCTCTTCCTCTCTGGGTAAAAACAATGACTGCAGATCTCTTCCTCTCTGTAATGGTTTGTTATTACACTCTCCCTCACTGTAATGGCTTGCTAATATACCTTCCATCCCTGTAACAGTTTTTTTATTGTTCTTCCTCGTTTAATGGATTATTATTACTCTCTCACACTCTGTGATGGTTTGTTATTATGCACTCTCCCTTGCTGAAATGGACTGTTATTACTCTTGCCCTCACTGTAACAGTTTGGTGTTACACCATCCCCATAACAGTTAGTTATTACTCTCTCCCTCAGTCTAACCATTTGTTTTTGCTCTCTCCTGTCCTGTAATGGTTTGTTATTGCTCTCTCCCTCACTGTAATGGCTTTTATCACACTCTCCCTCACTGAAATGGTTTGTTATTATTCTCTGCCTTGCTCTAACAGTTTGTTATTGTATTCTCTCCTTCATGTAACGCTTTGTTATTACTCTCTTCATTATTGTAACAGTTTATTATTACTCTCTCCTTCACTGTAACAGTTTGTTATAACCCTCTTCCCCCTCCCTGTAATGCATTATTACCCTCTCCCTCTCGCTGTAATTGACTGTGCATTACTCTCTCACTCACTGTAATGTCTGTTATTAACCTCTCCTTGCTGTAATGGACTGTTATTACTCTCTCCCACATTGTAACAGTTTGTTATTACTCTCTCCCACACTGTAATGGTTTGATATTGTTCTCTCCCTCCCTGTAATGTTCTGTTATTACTCTCTCCCTCACTCTAACCACTTGTTATTGCTCTCTCCTGCCCTGTAACAGTTTGTTATTACCCTCTCACTCACTGTAATGGTTTGATATTGCCCTCTTCTGCCCTGTAATGGTTTCTTATTACCATGTCCCTCACTGTAATGGTTTGTTATTACCCTCTCCCTCACTGTAATGGTTTGTTATTACAATCTCCCTCACTTTAACACTCTGTTACTACTCTCTCACTCTCTGTAATGTTTTGCTATTACTCTTTGCCTCACCATAACAGTTTGTTATTACTCTCCCCTTCACTGTAACGGTTTGTTATTACATTCTCCATCCCTGTAACAGTTTGTTATTACTCTCCCTCACTGTAACAGTTTGTTATTACCCTCTACGTGACTACAATAGATTGTTATTACTCTTTGCTCACTGTAACAGTTTGTTGTTACCCCGTCCCCCTCACTGTAATGGGCTGTAATTATTCTCTTGCTCCCTGTAATGGTTTGTTATTACCCTCCCCCTCGCTGTAACAGACTGTTATTACTCTCTCCCTCACTGTAATGGTTTGTTATTACTCTCTCCATCACTATAATGGTTTGTTATTACTCTCTCCCTCATTGTAATGGTTTATTTCCAATGGTATGTTATTACTCTCACCCCCTGGCTGTGATGGATTGGTATTACTCTCTCCCTCACTGTAACAGATTGTTAATATTCTATCCCTCACTGCAGTGGTTTGTTTTTACTCTCTCCCCAACTGTAACAATTTATTATTACCCCCTCCCTCCCTATAATAGTTTGTTATTACTCTCTTCCTCACTGTAACAGTTTGTTATTACCCTCTCCCTCAATGTAACAGTTATACTAATGTTATTGATGGTTACATTGATGGTTATTACTCTCTCCCCTTCACTGTAATGTTTTGTTATTACTCTTTCCCTCAATGTAACAGTTTGTTATTATACTCACCCTCCCTGTAGCAATTTGCTATTCCCCTCTCCCTCCCTGTAATGGTTTGTTATTACTCTCTCCCCTTTACAGCAATTGGTTTGTTATTACTTTCTCACTCACTGTAACAGTTTGTTATTACCCTCTCCTTCAGTGTAACAGTTTGTTATTACTCTCTCCCTCACTCTAACAGTTTGTTATTACCCTCTCCCTCACTCTAACAGTTTGTTTATACGCCCTCCCCTTCACTGTAACGGTTTGTTATTACTCTCTCCATTAGTATAACAGTTTGTTATTACCCTCTCCCTCACTGTAATGCCTTGTTATTACTCTCCCATCATGTAAAGCTTTGTTATTACTCTCTCCCTCCCTGTAACAGTTCTGTTATTACTCTCTTCCTCCCTGTAATGGTTTGTTATTAACCTCCCCTTCAGTGTAATGGTTTACTGTTACTCTGACCCTCACTGTAATTGTCTGTTATTAATCACTCCATCCCTATAATGGTTTGTTAATACTCTCTCCCTCGCTGTTACAGTTTGTTCTTACTCTCATTCCCTGTAATGGTTTTTTATTACTCTTTCCCTCACTGTAATAGTTTGTTATTACCCTCTCCCTCAAAGTAACTGTGTTATTACTCTCTCCCTCACTGTAGCAGTTTGTTATTACCCTCTCTCTCACTGTAACTGTTTCTTCTTGCTCTCTTTCCTTCACTGTAATGGTTTGTTATTACCCTCACCCTCACTGTAACTACTTGTTATTATCCTCTCCCTCAAAGTAACTGTGTTATTACTCTCTCCCTCACTGTAACTGTTTGTTATTACCCTCTCTCTCACTGTAATGGCTTCTTCTTACTCTCTTTCTCCTCATTGTTACAGTTTGTTCTTACTCTCTCGCTCACTGTAATGGTTTTTTATTACTCTCTCATTCCCTGTAATGAATTGTTATTACCCTCTCCAGCAAAGCAACTGTGTTAATACTCTTTCCCTCACTGTAACAGTTTGTTATTGCCCTCTTTCTCAATATAACGGTTTCTTCTTTCTCTCCTTCACTGTAATAGTTTGTTATTACCCTCACCCTCACTGTAATGGTTTGTTATTACTCTCTTCCTCACTGTAACAGTTTGTTATTACCCTCACCCTCACTATAATAAGTTGTTATTACTCTCTCCCTCACTTTAACAATTTGTTGTTACCCTCTCCTTCAGTGTAACAGTTTGTTATTACCCTCTCCCTCACTCTAACAGTTTATTTATACGCCCTCCCCTTCACTGGAATGGTTTGTTATTACTCTCTCCATTAGTATAACAGTTTGCTATTACCCTCTCCCTCACTGTTATGCCTTATTATTACTCTCCCATCCTGTAAAGCTTTCTTATTACTCTCTCCCTCCCTGTAACAGTTCTGTTATTACTCTCTTCCTCCCTGTAATGGTTTGTTATTTATCTCCCCTTCAGTGTAATGGTTTACTATTACTCTGTCCCTCCCTGTAATTGTCTGTTATGAATCACTCCGTCCCTATAACGGTTTGTTATTACTCTCTCCCTCACTGTAACATTTTGTTATTACCTCTACCCTTCACTGTAATGGTTTGTTATTACTCTCTCCCTCACTGTTACAGTTCGTTCTTACTCTCTTGTTCCCTGTAATGGTTTGTTATTACTCTCTCCCTCACTGTAACTGTTTGTTGTTACCCTCTCCCTCAAAGTAACTGTGTTATAACTCTCTCCCTCACTGTAACAGTTTGTTATTACCCTCACCCTCACTATATCAAGTTGTTATTACTCTCTCCCTCACTTTAACAATTTGTTATTACCCTCTCCCTCATTGTAATGGTTTGTTATTACTCTCTTCCCTTCACTGTAGTAGTTCGCAACTACCGTCTCACCCTCACTGTAACAGTTTGTTGTTACTCTCTCCCTCACTGTAATGGTTTGTTATTACTCTCTCCTTCACAGTAATGGTTGTCATTATTCTCTCCCTTAATCTTTTGTTTTTAACCTCTCCGTCACTGTAACATTTTGTTAATACTCTCTCCCTCCCTGTAACGGTTCGTTACTGCTCTCTCCCTCACTGTAATGGTTTGTTATTGTATAGAATGGGAAAATGGCCTGGGAAAGTTAATGATAATATTTGACCACAGCATGACCTGGAATGAGTTCTGTGAGTATTCCTTCACCGGCCAAAGACGGCACCATCAGCTTGTTTCTCTGTCGCTGCATTTCTGTACCAGCTGTTTGTTACACTGTGTAAGAGGGAGAGAGTTTCGTTCTGAGAGTTAGGCTGCACCTCAGACTGGGGTTACGAATGGTACCTCCAGAACAGCTGTCACTCAAAGGAGCCCCAGTGGGCAAAACGGCATGAGACTTATTGTTTTCCTTTTTCCTTCTTTTCCATTTATTGTTACAATTATCATCACCATTATTACTGAATAACCATCCACATTTCAGCAAATTACTGTTATCCAGTCTTCTCTTCACCATCTTTCACCGAATCCGAAAGAGTCGCTTGGATACACGCTGTGAGACTTGGGGAAATTGTTTCGGAGAAGGGAATGGCAACCTGATGGTCAAGAGAGTGGCCATAATCCAGGATGAAATGGGGCTGACTCTGGATTCAGGTCTGTAGTTAACTCGTTAGCACAATTAGGACCCGCGCAAGAACAGGGGATGGTTATAATCAGAAATAGAAAGAAAGGACGGTTGTTCATACAGGCTACCGTACACAAGGGCTTATGGGAAGCGGGCTTCCCCAAAAGCAACGACAGTGCACAACCACTGGGATGGACATTGTTGACAGCTTTACCTTCTATGTGTAGGGAATTGAAAGTGTGCCAGGCCAAGAACAGGCAGCTTGAGGCCACAGTGACGGTGGCAGAACAGTGTAACATCAGCCTAACAGAAGCAGTTAAGACAGGGCAGAAGAGAGCCAAGACGGTGGAGGAGAAACTGAACCAGGAAGTATGCCATCTGGTGGCGGTATAACAGAGAAGGAGAGCAAAACGGCACAATTGGAAAGTTGACCCAGTCAAAGTGCGCATGCAGTTAACCTCACAATGGTAGCCAACCATTGGGATGGAGACGTTTGGTATTCAGCCAAGAGTGTGGTTCTGGAAAAGCACAGCAGGACAGGCAGCATCCAAGAAGCAGGAGAATCGACATTTCAGGCAAAAGCCCTTCATCAGGAATACGTTTGTTATTCATCTGATTCAGAAAGTGAATAGATGGATGGGGAAGGGAATGCCCCACCTTTGGGGCCACCCTCAAGAAAGCGATTAATAGCACCACCCTTTATAATGAATAAGGCAAAACAGGTAGAAGGATAATAGCCCCAAAATTCCAGAAGAGTCAGAGATTATTCTGTGTCCGAATTACAGGATTTGGGATCGTGCTTTAGTCAGAAATCAAGTGGAACTTTGACCTTTTGGCTGATGCGTTAATGGGACCAAGGCACCACCAGATCATGCTCAGTGCACAGTGCAAGGGAGCAGTAAGTGTTGATCCACATGTGAATAGTGTTTTTAGAAACACAGGGGAAACTGGATCGTTGCAGGATGCATGGACACTAGCAGTATGAAATAAGTACCCTTCCCCGATAGATTGACAAGGTGATGATGAAAAATGGGAGAGCATACCAGAGGGGATAAAACATTTGAGGGGATGTGTTCCCCACAGTTTCAGGATCCAGACCAGCAAGCTTTCACAGCCAGGACAAGGAACAGGCTAACTGGCTCAGTTGTTAGCACCACTGCCTCACCGTGCCAGGAACACAGGTTCAATTCCAGCCTCTGTGTGGAGTTTACACACTCTCTCTGTGTCGGCGTGAGTATTCTCCAGGTGCTCCGGTTTCCTCCTACAGTCCAAAAATGTGCAGGTTAGGTGAATTGTCCATGCTAAATTGCCCGTAGTGTTGTTAGTTTGTTAGGGATAAAGGTAGAGTAATAGGGTAGGAGAATGGGTCTGGGTGGGTTACTCTTTGGAGGGTCGGTGTGGACTTGTGGGTCGAAGGGCCTGTTTCCACACTGTAGGGATTCTATGATAATGCAAAGTTGTCTGGGCTGGGTGAGAGGTGCCCTGTTAGGACCAGCTCAGGGGTAGGTGTGTTTGTTGTTGGGACAGTTAGAGGATATGGAGGCTGGTAAGCAATGAGCAAGGCCCATCTGAGAAAGCGATATACAGGGGCAACAAGATGGAGACGGGCTGCATTCAAAGATAAAACAGAAGATAACCAGTAGAGAAATGTCCACGGAATAGAGTGGAGTAAGATAGATGGAATACCTACACTGCTCTCCAAAGGGTAAGGAAGTAAGAGGGACTCCATCAGATGTTGGTGGGGTGGGGGGGAAGGAAACCACTCTGACTGTGTCTCCCACAATATCCCTACCCCTTCTCCTGGAGGAGGTCGGGCAGTTAGAAACACAGAAGGTAGGAAGAGGCCATTCGGCCCTTCGATCATCCAACTCAACAGCCGCATCCTTCTTTCTCCCAATAACCTTTGATCCCATTCACCCCAAGTGCTATATCTAGCTGCCTCTTGAATATATTCAATTGTGCTAAGTCGATTGGGGTGGGGCTGGGACTCTGGGGTCTAGGTAAGGGCATTTGGTGGAACAAGTGGAGACCCTAGACTTAATGCCCCTATCACCGTTTATTGGAGGAAAGGCATTGTACAATGTGAAATCACATTATTAGACACAGGGGCAGACATTACTATTATTACGTAGCAATCCAAATGGACATGTTGAGCTCAAAATAACTATTAATGGATTTGGTGGGGTGGTTACACCAGCAGTTAGAACAGATATTAGAGTGGCCTTGGGGAAGGGACTCTCACGAGTGGTCCCTGTATTGATATTCAACATACCAGAACATATTATCGGTATGGACTTATTAAGAGGTCCCACCTTGCAGATCCCACTGGGCAAATTGGTACATGAGCTGTGATGGTTACTGTTGGCAATGCAGGATGGGACCCCCACATTACCCCTCCACCCACACTGGCGGTTTCTATGAAACAGTATCATATTCTGAGAGGACACAAGGAAACTGGGGACACTAACAGGGCCTGTTAGCTGCAGGGAATGTGACATGGTCTCAAGTTCAGGGAGGGGAGAATATGGGAGACTATTCCAAACATAACACTGGAACGGGAAAATTTAAAGCTAAGTCTAGTGGTCTCCTGAACTGAGGAAGGATGCTCTGAATATAAAGAGTGTGCAACGAAAGTTTCCCAGCCTGAATCCTGGGATGGCAGGACTAACATATGAAGAGAGACTGGGTCAGTTAGGACTACATTCACTGGAATTTAGCAAAATGAGGAGGAATCACATAGAGACCCATAAAATTCCAGTGGAGTAAATGTAGGAAGGATGTTCCTGATGACTGAGGAGTCCAGAATCAGGGGTGACAGTGTAACGATATAGAGGTAGGCCATTTATGACTGAGAGGAGGAGGAATGTTTTCACCCAGACAGTGGGGAGCCTGTGGAAATCTCTGCCACAGAAAGCAGTCGAGAGCTAAGCACTGAATGTTTTCAAGATGGAGTTAGATGCAAGTTGGATGATCAGTCTTGATCACATTGAATAGCAGAGCAGGTTGAAGGGGCCGAATGGCCTACTGTTGCTTCTAGTTTCTAGGTTTCTATGTAGAAGCACAACAAGGGCTTCAGCAACAAATGAGCTGAGGCAGGGGCAGAGTTGGGACACGTTGCAAAAGTGGAAGAAAGGTGGCTTATTGACGATACGGTTAGAAAGTCATCTGGGGAGCAAATGCGGCACATTAAGAGTTTAGCATCGGAGTGTTGCCAGGGAGACGGATGGAGTCAGTGGATGGATGAGGCCAAGTATAATGGTTTTGGTCTTCCTACTATTTAGTTGGGAGTGTTGTCGTGTCAAACACAACAAATTGTTTTGCTTGTGAGTAAATCTGGGGCAAAGACAAGAGTTCAAGTTTATCAAATCAGCCATGATCTCATTGAAAGGTGCAGAAGGCTGAACGGAGCGAATGGCCTCCCTTTGCTCCTGCACCTTATGCTTCTGAGAAAGCATTAACAGACCCGGAGCCAAACAAAAAACTCTGGGCCCAGGAGACAACAATGTAGTCAACTAGGTAGGGTTTAAGAAGGGCTGTAATGAGGGTGTAAGAACGTGCCATGTTTTAGGGTGGGGATTCAAAAGCTGCATGTACAACCAGCAGTGGTACGGTGTAGGAAGTCAGAGATAGAGAAAAAGACGAGAATTGAAGAAACAGGGAGCTCAGAGACCTGCACGGCTGAAGGCAGTAAGAGGGATAGGATAGGGCAAAACCCTGGAGAGGTATGACCTGCTTCCTGCCATGATGGGAAAAACAAAGAAAGACCAGCTTAATGCACAAATTAATCAAAGACGGATTCCAAAGAGTACACAAGGGCTTGCTCGGTTCAGCAATTGACCTAATGCAGGCTTTAGAATACTAAATCTACAGCCATAGGTTCTCAAGGGCTGAGTAGACTGGAAGCTGAGCTGCACTAAGAGGATAACAGTGGCCAAAGTGGCTGGTTTAGGGCAGATATCAGTCAGCTGTATTAGCTGGGAGGCAGACTGCGCTGAATAAAATGCATTTAGAAGCCGGAGGAATGCTGGGTTCACATGGTGCAAGTGGAGCCAGATTACACTCATTAACAAGGTCACATTATCTCTGGACTTTGCTCTCATTCACGCCTCAACAGCCTGGAGATTTCAGATACTGCTTAACATACAACCTCTATTCGCCTCTATTCCAAATGTCATCTGCATCTGAATGGGAAAATTCCTTTCAATTTTGCAGAAAAGCCATTACTGTTTTTTTCATCAGGTCCTGATAGAAGAAACAATTAGAAGTTTATTTGTTCCTTGAATTAGCAAGCATAGGCCCATGTGAATTTCAGGCCTAGACCAAGTCCATGAATCAGGCCCTGGATCAGTGGTGCTGGAAGAGCACAGCAATTCAGGCAGCATCCGAGGACAGGCAAAATCGACATTTCGGGCAAAAGCCCTTCATCAGGAATAAAGGCAGAGAGCCTGAAGCGTGGAGAGATAAGCTAGAGGAGGGTGGGGGTGCGGATAGAGTACAATAGGTCAGTGGGGAAGGAGATGAAGGTGATAGGTCAGGGAGGAGAGGGTGGAGTGGATAGGTGGAAAATGAGCTGGGCAGGTCGGACAGGTCCGGACAAGTCAAGGAGACAGTGTTGAGCTGGAGGTTAGAAA
>NC_057712.1:126735006-126739900 GCF_004010195.1 Chiloscyllium plagiosum
TGTGGGACTTTATCAAAAGTTTTCTGAAAGTCCAGGTACACTACATCTACTGGATCTCTCTTGTCCATTTTTAGAGTTACATCCTCAAAAAATTCCAGAAGATTTAGTCAAGCATGATTTCCCCTTCATAATTCCATGCTGACTCTGACCTATCCTGTTACTGCTATCCAGATGTGTCGTAATTTCATCCTTTATAATTGACTCCAGCATCTTTCCCACCACTGAGGTCAGACTAACTGGTCTATAATTTCCTGCTTTCTCTCTCCCACCTTTCTTAAAAAGTGGTACAACATTAGCCACCCTCCAATCTGCAGGAACTGATCCTGACCGAATCTATCAAACTCTGGAAAATAATCACCAACGCATCCACGATTTCTCGAGCCACCTCCTTCAGTACCCTGGGATGTAGACCAACAGGCCCCGGGGACTTATCAACCTTCAGACCTAACAGCCTCTCCAACACCAATTCCTGGCAAATATAAATTCCCTTAAGTTCAGGTCCTTCAGCCACTGTTACCTCAGGGAGATTGTGTGTGTCTTCCCAAGTGAACACAGATCTGAAGTACCCATTTAATTCTTCTGCCATTTCTTTGTTCCCCGTAATATATTCCCCTGTTTCGTCTTCAAGGGCCCAATTTTAGTTTTAACCATTTTTTTGCCTTTCATATACCTAAAAAAACTTTTACTATCCTCCTTTATATTATTGGCCAGTTTACCTTCGTACCTCATTTTTTCTCTGTGTATTTCCTTCTTAGTAATCCTCTGTCGTTCTTTAAAAGCTTCCCAGTCCTCCGTTTTCCCACTAAAGGTAACTAAAGAGAACAGGGGACTTCTCCCTGGTGTCCTAACTAGCAGTGATGGTTCAATTAATTCAGAAAGTTGATGATTTGAGCATTTAGGTCATTGATTAACAAACTTTGATTTGATTTGATTTGATTTATTATTGTCACGTACCGAGATACAGTGAAAACTTTGTTTTGCATGCTATCCAGACAAATCATACCTTATTTAGGTACATCAAGATTATAGAATAGAATATAGTGTTACAGCTGCAGAGAAGCTGCAGGGAAAGGTCAACTTTAATATATGAGAGGTCCTGACAACAGCGGGGAAGAAGCTGTTCTTAAATCTTTTGGTATGTGTTTTCAAACTTTTGCATGTTCTGGCTGATGGAAGGGCTTGGCTACTGAACTCCTTACGCTGCAAAAGAGATATTCTTTGAAATAATACATCAGCTGTTAAAACACCCTAAAAGTTGTAAATGACACAAAGCGCACAATTAATGCCTTTCCTGCCCTGCATTCCAATTCCTGGCAATCTTTTTATCCTCATGGGATAAGGGTGTGGTAGCTAGCTCACACTAGGTGCTCCCATCATCGCTGGCTCTGTTTCGAGTTGGACATTTCAGCTTCCCATTCTATGCAATTTTGATGGAGCTTGACCAGTTTGTAAATCGCGATTCATGGTCACTCAGAATTGTTGTGAATCAAGGGAGATCGTTAGTCCTGAGGGACCAAAGACCACAGACGTTTGATTAACTCTTCACACTGCCTCACTTACCATCAGCTAAGGGAAACAAAATGTTAGCTTGCCATAATGGGGAAGCAGTTGGAGGAGAAAACCATTGTTTGCACAACAAATGCAGTCAAAGCAATCGAACATGAACAAGACATTGTGGTAAAATTGGAATACTAATCTAATGACAACTACGGTGCAATGCTGACTTGGATTGTTAAAGTGAAATTCAAAGAGATATGACAACTATTTAAACTTCAGAAAAAAGTCTTCTGAATATGGCATTTTCTTGACAATCATGTAGATGGCCAACCCATACATTTTTAAATTTTGATATTTTTCTACAGCTCAAAACATATAGATTTCCAGCATTTCCAACTCTTAAATGTTCAATTGTTTTTGATTAATGGAGTTGTGACTTGGAAGCACTTTGTTTCATGTAAAGCTTGGAAAATCCAAACTTTGTATATTTATAAGACTAATAATTGAACCTTTTAAGTTGAAAGCCATTAAAACCATGCTTTCATTTTACCCAAGAAATCATATTGAAATATTGCATTTTCTTATAGAATTTCAAGAGTGCATATCTATTTCGATTTTTTTGGTCAAATAATTACTTCTTTACATCTCCACCCATTAATTCTCACTAATGTTCTTTGGAGAAGAAAATTTGCCAACCTCACCAGGCACAGAAAGGCAGTCCAGATAACATGTGGGCGGCACGGAGGCTCAGTGGTTAGCACTGCTGCCTCACAGTGCCAAGGACCTGGGTTCAATTCTAGCCTTGGGCAACTGTCTGTGTGGAGCTTGCATGTTCTCCCCGTATCTGTGTGGGTTTCCTCCCACAATCCAAAGATGTGCAGGTTAGGTGAATTGGCTGTGTTAAATTGTCTATCGTGTTCAGGGATGTGTAGGCTGGATGCATTAGAAAGGGGCAAATGTAGAGTAATTGGTTAGGGATAATCTTTGGAGGGTTGTGTGGACCTGTTGGATTGAAGGGCCTGTTTCCACACTGTAGAGACTCTATTCTATGATCTCATAAAGTTGTCAATCAATGACAGAAAGCTTGTATCTTGTTAGTTTTGTCCCTCCTAATTTTGTGTAAATAAACACACAGGTATTTAAAAACTCTTGAAAAAATTGAGGACAATAGGTATATCAACCGTGTCCTTGTGGTTCAAGGTTAGCACTGCTGCCTCACAGCGCCAGGGACTCGGGTTCAATTTCAGCCTCGGGTGACAGTCTGTGTGGAGTTTGCACATTCTCCCCGTGTCTGCATGGGTTTCATCCCACAGCCCAAAGATGTGCAGGTTAGGTGAATTGGCTAAATTGCCCATTGTGTTCAGTGATGTGTAGGTTAGGTGCATTGGTCAGAGGTAAATATAGGATAGTAGGGGAATGGGTCTTGGTGGATTACTCTTCAGAGGGTCGGTGTGGACTTGTTGGGCCAAAGGGCTCTGTTTCTACACTGTAGGGATTCTATCCTTCTCTCCTTCTAAGAAAACCTCAGCTGCATCCCCTTACACGTGGCCTGCTGACAGCTAAGTGGATTAGTCATTCCTGAATTGAGCCAAGTCTCCATAATGAGGCCATCTGGAAAACCACTCTGTGTGAGCTGCTTCTGCTGACACAGTTCCCATGAGTGAGGGCTTGAGACCTTGAAACCAACCACCTGCCTCTATTGCAACCTCAGGCCTCCCTCTGAAGGGAGCTGGCCTGTCACCATCCTGTCCCCCCGAGCCCTGATAAAATGTATAGTAGATGGGAGTCTCTTTAACGGAGATTGTTTTATGTCTCCATCACAAAACGATCTGGTCTTTTATGTCTGTATTACAACGCTTGGCTAATTACACCAAACCAGAATGTATTTTCAAATATCTGTTTCCAATTTACCTACCACCAATTTAAATTTATATTCTCTCTCCGAAACATTTTGCTTTAAGTTAATTATAGTTCACTTTCTTCAATTTTTCCAGAGTGGCTGGTGACCACCCATTAATCTCTCATACAGAGAATGGAGCTGTTCAACCAGCGCCATTACTGGACTGTGTTTTCTTAAAAGCCTTTGAGATCCAGGTATTCCAAGATATTTCTGGGACTTACGGCTGATCTCTGGAATGTTGAAGGAACAAGGATCTCCAAGCTATTACAGATGGGCTGAGTGGCCTCCTGTTGCATTGACTCTGACTGTTTTGACCAACAAAGCATCACCACCAATTCCATCCCATTCATCAAGGAGCCATCAAATGAGCCTCCAGACTTTGTTTACAATTTGCTTTGACTCAGCTAAGACCTGACAACTTAACTTAGTTCATACCTCAGAATCCTGCAGTGTTATTTTTAAAAGCATTCAATTTTGAGCTGCGGGTGTTGATGTCAAGTGCCTCCCTCATTGCCTTGACAATGGAATGGTTTGCCAGGCCAAATCACCGAAGGGTCAGTCATTTTGGTGTTGGACTGGAGTCTGTAAAGGAGAGCAGGTTCCCTTACTGCAGTACAACTGTGAACCATTTGGATTTTCACAACAATCTGACAACTTCGGGGTCCCGTTCCCTGATATTCACTTCCTGTTTCCACACTTTGTGTTTTTCAAAATGCAGCAAAATCTGGAAAATATCCAGGCTTGGGCTGACAATTGGCAAGTAACATTCATGCTGCACAACAGCCAAGCTATGACCATCATCAATAAGAGACACCATCCATTGACATTCGCTGTTACCATCAGCGAATCCCTCACTATCAACATCCTTGAAGTTATCATTGATCAGAAATCCAACTGGACTCACCTCATAAATACAGTGACTACAACAGCAGGTCAGAGGCTAGGAATACTGCAGTGAGTAACTCACCTCCTGACTCCCCGGACCCTGTCCAACATCTACAAAGCACAAGTAGAAAGTTTGATGGAATACCACCCCCCACCCCACTTGCCTGAATGGGTGCAGCTCCAAGAACACTCAAGAAGCTCATCCAAGACAAAGTGGCCCATTTGATTGGCACCACATGCGCAACATTCACTCCCTCTAACACCGATGGCTCAATAGACAATAGACAATAGGTGCAGGAGTAGGCCATTCAGCCCTTCGAGCCTGCACCGCCATTCAATATAATCATGGCTGATCATTCATAATCAGGATCCTCTTCCTGCCTTATCTCCATAACCATTGATTCCACTGTCCTTGAGAGCTCTATCCAACTCTTTCTTAAATGAATCCAGAGACTGGGCCTCCACTGCTCTCTGGGGCAGAGCATTCCACACAGCCACCACTTTCTGGGTGAAGAAGTTTCTCCTCATCTCTGTCCTAAATGGACTACCCCGTATTTTTAAGCTGTGTCCTCTGGTTCTGCACTCACCCATCAGCGGAAACATGTTTCCTGC
>NC_057712.1:126739923-126748376 GCF_004010195.1 Chiloscyllium plagiosum
CAGCATGCTATTAGTCTTCTTCACTACCTGTTGTACCTGCATGCTTGCCTTCATTGACTGGTGTACAAGAACACCCAGATCACTCTATACTGCCCCTTTACATAGATTGATTACATTGTGGTAGTAGTCTGCCTTCCTGTTCTTGCTACCAAAGTGGATAACCATACATTTATCCACATTACACTGCATCTGCCATGCATCTGCCCACTCACTTAACTTGTCCAGGTCACCCTGTAATCTCCTAACATCCTCCTCACATTTCACCCTGCCACCCAGCTTTGTTTCATCAGCAAATTTGCTAATGTTATTGCTGATACCGTCTTCTATATCATTAACATATATTGTCAAAAGCTGCGGTCCCAGTACGGATCCCTGCGGTACCCCACTGGTCACTGCCTGCCATTCTGAAATGGAGCCGTTTATCACTACTCTTTGTTTCCTATCAGCCAACCAATTTTTAATCCAATCTAGTACTTTGCCCCCAATACCATGCACCCTAATTTTACTCACTAACCTCCTGTGTGGGACTTTATCAAAAGCTTTCTGAAAGTCCAGGTACACTACATCTACTGGATCTCCCTCGTCCATCTTCAGTAGCAGCAGTGTGTACTATCTACAAGATGCATTGCAGAAATTCACCAAAGATTCTCACACAGTACCTTCCAAACCAAGATCACTTCCATCTAGAAAGATAAGAACAGCAAATATATGGGAACACCAATCCCTGCAATTCCTCTCCAAGAACCTCCCCATCCTGACTTTGGAAATATATCTGCCCTTCCTTTGCTGTCACTGGGTCAAAATCCTGGAGTTCCCTCTCTAAGGGCATTGTGCAGCGGCTCAAGAATGCAGCTCATCCCCACCTTCTTGAGGGGCAACTAGGGATGGGCAATAAATGCTGGGCCCAGCCAGCAACACCCACATCCCACAAACATGAATAAATTTTTAAAAACTCAATTCCGTGTCTCAGAGTGCGGCTGTGTCCTGGTGAGTCTATTGACCAGGCTGTTTCAGCAGCAGCTGAAGATGAGGTGGGTCCGGGCCTGGGATTACAATGACCCGGGTATTCCATGAGGCTTCTGCAATGTCTTTGCCGTGGCTTTGTCAGTCTTGTCCACTTGGGACTCTTTTGGAGGTTGTATTTATCGGTGTCGGTCTGGGTCTCCTTGTAGTGGCTTCAGTCAGTCTGTGACTCCATGCAGCATTTTCTTCGTGGCGGTCCATAGCCCAGAACACCAACAGCTTGATCAGGTCCTCGAGTCCAGAGCTATGAAATGGACTGAATGGGCTTGCCTTAAATTCACATTTTTTGGTTAGTTTCTGTTTTTTAATTATATGATCACGGAAGCACTGTTGTTTTGCACTTTTTATTTTTGTATTGCTCTAATTTATTCCTATAACTTTGTACTTTTGAAGGGCTGTAATTCTTTGTTTTTAGAATCTTTGCTTTCCTAAGAATTTGTACTCAAGAATCTGTACCTAGCTATCTGTGTACCTAGGGTGGTGCCATAAGTGGCAACTTGTAAACTTTTCACTGTACTCATGTGAGGACATGTGACAATAAATCTAATTAATTAATTCATTCATTAAATTTGTGTTTGTCTGATTTGTCAGTTCTGGATTACGAGTACAGATACAAATAGCCATTACACTATCAAAACCCACTCAGGAGTTTAGTGCATTAATCACATCTTCAACATCCAGAAACATGCAGTGTCCCTTTGGCACAGGGATTTATCACAACCAGGCTCCAGGTATCTTTCATAGCAGAGAGCTAGTGCAAGCTAGTGACCAATTACTGACTATTTGTACTATTTTTGCATGGGTTTCACAGGATGCCATTAAATCCCTCTTCCCTCAGGCTCCAGTTATCTGACACACACTCTAGCTGTTAGTATAATAACTACTAACCCCTTCCACTGCAGTGCTGATATTCGAACAATGTTGAAAGGAAGTGACGGATGCTGGTACAATATCTGGACAGGTACATGATTAGGAAGGGTTGAGAGGAATATGGGCCAAATGTTGACAAATGGAACTAAATTAATTTAGGTATCTGGTCAGCATGGACGAGTGGACCAATGGGTTGTTTACATGCTGTACATCTCTATGACTCCATGACTCTGTGAGAGCCTATGATGTTGGATATTGACAATCCAATGGGTCTACTTCAAAAACGGCATATAACTTGCCTCCCTGATACAGAGTCATAAAGTTATACAGCAAGGAAACAGACCCTTTGGTCCAACTTGTCCATGCCAACCAAGTTTCCCCAAAATTAACTTGTCTCACTTGCCTGCATTTGGCCCATATCCCTCCAAACCTTGCCTATTTGTGTACCTGTCCAAATATCTTTTACATGTTGTAACTGTATTTGCATCTACCACTTCCTCCTACACCTTTAACAACCTCAGTCCCAAAATATTTCACACCCAGTAACAAAAGGGAATGAAAGGAAATGGCGATGAGGAGGAAAAGAGGGGTTGTGGATTATCAGATCAACCATCATCTGATTCAATCACAGAGTAGTTTCCTTGGGCCGAATGGCCTATGTCTTTTGTCTTATGACATAGCTTCCACACGAGTTGGTGATGACAATAGCCTAGATGGATTTGTGGGGGAGTTGGTTAAATACACGAACAGAGAAAGCAATGGAAAGACATACAGATAGATCGAGTCAGATGAAAATCATGTGGTGTCAAACATCAGCATTGAACAGGTGAGCCAAATGGCCTCTTCCGCTCTATGAGTTCCAGATAATTTGACATAAAATGCACATTTTGAAGGCCTGTCACAGTTGAATTGTAAGGAAACATTTGCACACAGTAAGCTCCCACAACGAGCAGTGAGACAGAGGGGTAGGTAGTTAGTCAGTTGAGAAGAAATATTGGTTTAGGACAGCGGGGAGAATTGTCCTGCTGTCCTTGGAAATAGCGCCAAGGAATCTTTCACATTGATCCGAGGGCGGGCCGAGGTTGAATATCACCCACACTGCAGCTCTGCATTTACATATCACCTTCAATCAACTACAGTTCCTGAGATGGGGTTTGAGCCCCTAACGTTTTGAATTTGAACTAAGGCTGACAATATGGAATATGTGCAAAGTCAGGTTAACATTCTGGGAACAAATTTTCATCAGAAGGACAATGGAATTGTGTTGGCCTTGCTCTGGCAAGGAGTCAGCACAGATAATATATTGGGCCATTGCTCTTCCTTCTGCATTATAAATGATAATTTACATTGTAAATATTCTGACACCAGAAACATGAACTGCTTCCAAAGTTTCAGATTTCAGATTAAACCCTTGTTGGATTAAATTGCTTGTTGGACCATGGTATGTGCTAATTCAAGCTCCTCCTGGATTCATGAAAAAATTTAAAAAGCACCTCGAGACTTAGATTCATAGAATGCTTACAGTGCAAAAGCAGACCACTCTGCCACACTGACCCTGCAAAGAACATCTCAGTCAGACCCACTCCTCTACTCTTGCATTGCCCATGGCTAATCCATCTAGCCTACACATTCCTACTTACGATGGACAAGTTAGCATGGCCAATCCACCTAAGCTGCATACCTTTGGACTGTGGGAGAATACCCACGCTGACATGTGGAGAATGTGTAAACTCCACACATCAGTTGCCCAAAGGTGGAAACGAACCCAGGGCCCTGGTGCTGTGAGGCAGCAGTGCTAACCACTGAGCCATCATGCTTCCAGATTTACCTGTCTATTTCAGCAGCCCGTGGTCTCTTTAAACCTGACTGTTAGAATGTTTTACACATTGGTGCCAATGAACAGCAGTAGCAAGGCCCCTTTAAGACCATTGGTCGGCTTGACATATACACAGGAAAGGTGATAGCCTAGTGGTGCCATTGATGGACTATTAACCCAGAGACCCAGCTAATGCTCTAGGGACCCGGGTTTGAATCCATCCATGTCAGAATTCAATTAAATCATCTAGAATTAAGAATCTAATGATGACCGTGATTTTCAATTGTCAGAAAAACCTATCAGGTTCACTAATGGCCTTTAGGGAAGGAAACTGCCATCCTTACCTGGTCTGGCCTACATGTGACTCCAGACCCACAGCTATGTGGTTGACTATTAACTGCCCTCTGGGCAATTAGGGATGGGTAATAAATGCAGGTCTAACCACAGGTGCCCTCCTGCTGTGAATAAATAATAACAAAAAACAATCATTGTCAGGGAAAAACCCTTTAAAAAGGGAAATTTTCCATCATTAACTGGACTGGCTTACACACAATTTCAGACCCATAGCAATGTGATTGTCTCTGAACGGCCCTCCGGACAATAATTGATGGCCTAGCAACATTCAATGAATGAAAAAAAAAATGGGTGTGTGGTTCCTTTAAGATTCCTATCTGCTTTAGGTATAGTTGGTCAATTGGAAGACCCAATTTCCATCATTAGTTGAATTGCCTCACAAACCTTATTGAGTTCTTTGAGAAGGTGCCCAACCAGGTAGTTGAGGGTAAAGTGGTTAATGTTCTGTATATGTATTTCAGTAAGGCGTTTGATAACGTTCCCCATGGTAGGCTATTGCACAAAATATGGAGGCATGGAATTGAGGGTGATTTAGCGGTTTGGATCACAAATTGGCTGGCTGAAACAAGATAGAGGGTGGTGGTTGATGGGAAATATTCATCCTGGAGTTCAGTTACTAGTGAGGTACTGCAAGAATCTGTTTTGGATCCATTGCTGTTTGTCATTTTTATAAATGATCTGGATGAGGGCATAGAAGAATGGGTTAGTAAATTTGCGGATGACATTAAGGTTGGTAGAGTAGTGGATTGTGCCGAAGGATTTGCAGGTAACAGAGGGACATAGATAAGCTGCAGAGCTGGGCTGAAAGTTGGCAAATGGAGATTAATGCAGAAAAGTGGGAGGCGATTCACTTTGGAACGAGTAACAGGAATAAAGTGTACTGGGCTAATGATAAGATTCTTGGTAGTGTAGATGAGCTGAGAGATCTCAGTAGCCAGGTACATAGATCCTTGAAACTTGCCACCCAGATTAATAGGGTCATTAAGAAGGCATACGGTGTGTTAGCTTTTATTGAGGGATTGCGTTTCGGAACCATGAGGTCATGCTGCAGCTGCATTTGGAGTATTGAGTACAGTTCTGGTCACCACATTATAGAAAGGATATGGAAGCTTTGGAAAGGGTTCAGAGGAGATTTACTAGGATGTTGCCTGGTATGGAGGGATGGGATTATGAGGAAAGGCTGAGGGACTTGAAGCTACTTTCGTTAGAGAGAAGAAGGTTGAGTGCTGACTTAATTGAGACGTATAAGAAAATCAGAGGGTTTGATAGGTTGGACAGTGAGAACCTTTTTCCTCGGATGGTGATGAAGAAAGGCTTATGCCCGAAACGCGATTCTCCTGCTCCTCAGATGCTGCCTGGCCTGCTGTGTTTTTCCAGCACCACATTTTTCAAGTCAGGTGATAGATAAAGGACAGATGTCAGAGGTAGTTTATTCAGAGAGAGGTCGGAGCGTGGAATGCACTGCCTGCAACAGTTGTAGACTTACTAATTTTAAGGGCATTTAAATAATCATTGGATAGGCATATGGACGAGAATGGAACGGTGTAGGTGAGAGGGCCTTCAGGTGGTTTCACAGGTCGGCGCAACATCAAGGGCTGAAAGGCCTGTACTGCGCTGTAATGTTCTACATTCTATGTTCTGTGCTGTCTATTATCAGGCTTGCTACAAAATAGCAGCTAGTGAGTGGAAATGGGATTGAAGCGTCACCATTTTTGTCCCATTGCAACCTGGAAAATGTTTAACATAAATCACTTCCCAGCCTCGACTGGAAGAACTGGCAATTTTACGAGCCTGTACTAGGTGGTCACAGCCAGTCTTCCAAACAATTTTCACAGTGATCTCATTCAGACTTTTAACGCAACGGAGATGCAAACACACCAGGCTGTCAGCAAGAGGCCAAAGACTACTCCAGACTGTGAAGAGGTAACCCAGTCGGTGCCTCACAGGAATGTTTGGTTCAAGTCCCACTCTGCGACTTTAGCACGCAATTTGTGTCCTGTCATCTCTAATAAAGCAACACAACAATTGTGGAGGGATTATCAGGGAGCAGACATGATAACAACCAAATACTCCAGGGGTTCTTGTAAATCTTGTGGCTTATTTTGACTTTTTTTTATTCACCATCCTGACTTGGAAGTATATTGCAGTTCCTTCACTGGCACTGGGTCAAAATCTTGAACGTCCCTCCTGATGCAGCATTGAGACTCTACCCACAGCTAACTAACCACCACCACCACCTTCGCAAGGGCAACTAGGGACTGGGAATTAATGCAGGCCGCATCTGAACAAAAGCTAAACATCTGCTGATGATCCAATTAGGATTCTTCACTCAAACATCATTAGCAAGGAGAAATAATGTTTTTTTCACCAGTTTCGTGGAATCTTGCTGTTCCTAAAATGACGGCCACAAATGGAGTCAGAGAGTCATTAAGTAGTTGTGAGGTCCTTTGGGAAAATTCTAAAGATGTTAAATGCCACAAAAATGCATTGATTTTGTGAAGAGTATTCACTTCGTGCCCTGAATAACATAATGTGGGCCAGACAGGATGGACCGAATAGTCGCCATTCTATGGCATCGCAGAACTTGAGTCCTTCCAGATATCATGCCCAATTAAATTTCTATCCAAAGGGAAGAGACTCAGAGTGACAAGAGGAACATTGAATCCTGATTGTCAGAAAGTTCTCCACGCAACAAAATGATCACAGAATGGATGCCCACGTGTTAATAAAAGAAAAAAAAAACAACTTGGATTCTAATAGCACCTTTATGGGGTGCCCCAGAGCCCCAGAGCCCATGAATAATATTTGAAGAGTAGTTACTGTTGAAACACAGCAGATCGTGCGGGCACCGTAATCTGAGATGACCCCAGTGCTTTTTTGTGACAAGAACAAAATAAAATTGCTAAAAAAGCAATCAACAGAGAGAAAGCAGAGTTAACATTTTGGGTCTAGTGACCTTTCTTCAGAACTGTCTTTCTTTCTGATTTAGTTAAAAATCACACAACACCAGGTTATAGTCCAACAGGTTTAATTGGAAGCACACAAGCTTTCAGAGCGACGCTCCTTCATCAGGTGATAGTGGAGGGCTCCTGGTGGTGAGAGCCTGTTCGTGAAGGCGGCAGCAGCGACAAAGTTAGGCAGCGGCTGGGGCCCAGAGACAGCCCAGCTGGCAGCCATCGGCATAGCAACGGATGGGTCAGTGTTGAAGTGGTTGGTGAGACTGGGTGTGACTTCACCCAGCACAGGGGGGGAGAGCAAGTGACTGCAGACCCATATCTTAGGAAAGGACTGTAATGTTTAACTTTCAATATTATTCCTTTATTTTCTCTTTAAGCATAAGAAGAAATGTAGTGGCGAACGTTTTAAACTTATTTCTTTGATTTTCTATTTTTGCACCCAAGATTTTGTACTTAGGTACCTAAGATTGCACCAGGAATGGCGACTTGAGTAAACGTGACAATAATCTAAATCCAACACCCAAGAGAAAACTCCCCGATTCTCTCTGAATATAGTGTGCTTTCATCGGGTGGAGAAGAAGATAGACAGAACCGGGGTTTCCCAACGATAGTATCTGAACGATAGTATCTCCAACAGAGCAGCACTGCGTGGCCATAGAGATTTCCATGTGGACTTCCTGCAGTGGGAGTTAAAATAACCACCTGGTGACAAAGTTCAGATGGTTTTGAGCTGAACAAGAGAGATATGAACAGCAGGGTCTGTAGCTAGTTAGTTAGTTTAGCATTCTCACCCATTTTAAATGCGAACAAAACAAAATTTCTCACTGACAGGAACACCGATAGGAGCCTGTCCTTGTACACAAGGTTAAGGTTGAACGCAAACTTCGTACAAAATGTTTTACTAAAAACCTGTCAAACAAGAGGATAACAACAGCAAACATAAAAGCTGCCAAGGCTGCAGTCACACTTCCTGTGCTCGAACACTATCACTTCCTGGGTCAAGGGCACTACATCACTTCCTACAGTAGATGAAGATGCCCTTAAATTCAGTTCCATGTTATTTATTTCAGTGCTCATCAAGGTAATAGGAATGATGCAAAATTAACCATTTTACATGTGCATTTTCAACAATACTGTTAAACATAGAACATAGAACATAGAAAAATACAGCGCAGTACAGGCCCTTCGGCCCTCGATGTTGCGCCGATCCAAGCCCACCTAACCTACACTAGCCCACTATCCTCCACATGCCTATCCAATGCCCGTTTAAATGCCCATAAAGAGGGAGAGTCCACCACTGCTACTGGCAGGGCATTCCATGAACTCACGACTCGCTGAGTAAAGAATCTACCCCTAACATCTGTCCTATACCTACCACCCCCTAATTTAAAGCTATGCCCCCTCGTAATAGCTGACTCCATACATAGAAAAAG
>NC_057712.1:126750238-126759537 GCF_004010195.1 Chiloscyllium plagiosum
TCCCCAATTTCTTCAGCCTCCACACGCAACTTCCCACTACTATCCTTGACTGGACCTATTCCTACCCTAGTCATTCTTTTATTCCTGACATACCTATAGAAAGCCTTAGGGTTTTCCCTAATCCTACCAACTAAGGACTTTTCATATCCCCTCTTTGCTGCTCTTAGCTCTCTCTTCAGATCCTTCCTGGCTACCTTATAACTCTCAATTGCCCCAATTGAACCTTCACACCTCATCTTTACATACGCCGCCCTCTTCCATTTAACAAGGGATTCCAATTCCTTATTAAACCACGGCTCCCTTACACGATCCTTTTCTCCCTGGGGAAAGTGTAACATCCAAGGGGAAGTGTGACATCCAAGCTACTTTACATACGCCGCCCTCTTCCATTTAACAAGGGATTCCAATTCCTTATTAAACCACGGCTCCCTTACACGATCCTTTTCTCCCTGGGGAAAGTGTAACATCCAAGGGGAAGTGTGACATCCAAGCTAAGTACTGGAGGTGAAAAGAATTTGTTCCTTCATGTTTTTGGCCAGAGCCCCAGAGTTAATAAGAAAACAATTTCAACGGAGTCAAGGTTTTTGACTCCTTTCATCACTTGTGAAGCAATGGACCTGTGCAATAATTCAGCCCCCTGGGCCCTCCTGACTCACTGGTTGTTGATTTGATGTGACCATACCCTGTGTATTCGGTTGCCATAGCAACAGATTGTGACCAGAGGCATCTGAGACCACCATGGCTGTTGCTGCAGGAAGAAGGATAGGATTTGTAGTAAAGGGCTCCAGGCCTACTGACAGGCAACATGGAATGACCTCGAAAGTTCTACATGACGGTCAGAATTCTGGCCTTGTTCCCGTATCCCTTCACCCAGCTCTTTAGTCAATCACTTATATCTATGATCTTTGCTTCAACTTTGAGCCCATGATTTGGGACATTGGAATTTCCCTGGGTGACTGACCCTTGTGCAAAACTGTCACAAGCCCCGGGAATGAAGGTAGAGAGTTGTTCTTCTGTGACAAATCCTGGTCAAAGGTTTTCACATGGTTCTCTATCACTTTCATCTTCCCCTCCAAGCTACTCACCGTCCTGACTTGGAAACATATCGCCAATCCCTCACCGAGTCAAAATCCTGAAATTCCCTCCCTAAGGGCATTGTGGTCAACCCTACCTTCAGCGGTTCAAGAAAAAAGCTCAGCTATTTTCTAAACTGCTCAGAGATGTAATTACACACACCTTTGGAGCAGGTGGGGCTTGAACATAGGTCTCCTGGTTCAGAGGTAAGGACATTATCACTGCACCACAAGAGCCACCACCACCTTCTCAAGGACAACTGGGGGTAGGCAACAAATGCTGGACCACCTAGCGATGCCCAAATCCCATTGATGAATTTTTTTAAACTGTGATTGAAAATTTGCAAAAATAAATTCATACTGGGTTTCCCCCAAATGTACTTTGTTTCAATTCACTTGGATCAATTCACATTATTTAATGCTTTTCTACAACAAAACTCTACCTCCTAGAGTTCTCTTTTCTTAACTGGTTCATGGGACATGGACACTGCAGACATGGTCACGTTTGTTGTCTATCCCTAGTTGCCTCTTGAAAGGATGGTGGTGAGCTGCCTACTTCAACCACTGCAGTCCACATGCTGCAGGTAGACCCACAGAGCCCTTCGGGCTTGAGTTTTAGGAATTTGACCCAATGCCACTGAAGTGATATATTTCCAAGTCAGGATGGTGAGTGGCTTGGAGAGGAATCTGCAGGAGGTGGCATTCCCATGCTGCCCTCTTCCTTCTGGACAGAAGCGGTCGTGGGTTTGGAAGGTACTGACTGAGGAAACCCGGATGAGTTATTGCAGTGCATCGCATAGCCAGTACACACTGCTGCCACTCCACATCAGTAGTGGAGGAAGCGAATAGTTAAGGATTTAAAACAAGCAATTTATAACAATGTATCTTTCACGATGCTTCACATCAAACTAACTCCTTTGAGTACAGTCACAGCTGCCGTGTAAGTAAGTAATTTTGTGGCCACGTTAAACATTAGCAGCACCAGTGAGATCTTTGACCAGCCCATCTGCTGAAGAATCTGGAAGACGTCCCTTGCATTTTTTTCCCTCACATTGCAGCCTGAAATATTTTATGTTGCCTTGGTTTGTCCCTCCCTCTGCTGTGAAATAGGGCCTTTGCTAGTACAGTACACACTAAGTGCTTGGTCTGCAATGTCAAACCAGGCAACTTGCTCATGTGCTAAAGTGGACTTGAGTTCAGGACCTGTTGAACCCAGAAGCAAGGCCATTGGTGATAAACTGGACTGACACTCCAATCTGAGCAGGGTCTGTTTGATTTCTCCATTGCAGAGATATTTCTTGTGTCTGTGTCTCTGAAACCCGTCATGCACAACACCTCTCTCAACAATGGCTGGGCTTCACTGTATTTCAAAACAAATCTGCAGTGGCTATTTCAAGAATTACTGGAATTCTGATAAGCTGGGAGCTATTGCTTAATACCAGTTCAATCATTCACTTGTCCATGGCTGCGTTGCTCTCTTCTGACAAGCTGCTGTTTGCAGAGTCACTTTTTTTGTTCCTTTCACATGAAAACTGTTTTGGGGCTTGCTGAGGTCAGCTCTTTCACAATCCTTTGCTTTCCATAGCTGTTTCCAGTTAAAGGCTTAATCGGGGCTATTGTCCTTGAGAATCAGTCCATCTCTCTCATACATAGTCATAGACCGTATGCCCCTGAATTACAGGAAGGATTCAGCCGAGCACTTGCAAAAATTTTGGCAGATGATTGGTGGAACCTCTATTCTCAAGAGAAATGAACACTTTCGTTTAACCAGTTTTCTGTCAGTTGTAGCCCATTGGATAGCACCATTGCTTCCGAATTAGAAGCATTTCCAGGGCATGACTGCAAAAGGTCACAACTGAAACGCCACTGTCAGAGATTCTGTCATTCCAATGAGGTGTTAGTCCATGGCCCTGTTTGCTTACTGGGTTGAACATAAAAAAATCTCATGGGACTACTTCAAAAAAAGATCAGCCATGATCTCATTGACTAGCAGAGCAAACTCAATGGACTGAATGGCTTACTTCTGCTCCTATGTTGTTTTTCTCCCTGGGGTTTTCGGCAATTTTACCGCTCAATACAGATCACCAAAGCATTGCTGTTTGTGAGAGCTAGTCCACGTTATTTGCTATTTATATAAATGATTTGGATGAGAATACAATGGTTGTAAGTTTGCAGATGACACCAAAATTGGTGGGATAGTGGACAGTGAAGAAGGTTAACTATTATTACAAAGAGATCTTGATCATTTGGGTCAATGACTGGGGATTGGCAAATGGAGTTTAATTTGGATAAATGTGAGGTATTGTTTTTTGATGAAACAAACAAGGGCAGTTAACGCTAGGGCCCCGGGTAGTGGTGTACAACAGAGACCTTGGGGTTCAGGTATATAATTCTTTGAAATTTGCATCACAGGTAGACAGAATGATTAAAAAGGCTTTTAGCACACTTGCCTTCATTGCTCAGTCTTTTGAGTATAGGAGTTGGGTTGTCATGTTTGAGGTTGTGCAGGACATTGGTGAGGCCTCTTCTGGAATATTGTGTGCAGTTCTTTGGGTCTTTGAGGAAGGATATTAATAAACAGGACAGGGTTCAGAAAAGATTTACCAGGATGTCGCCAGAAATGGAAGGTTTGAGTTATAAAAATAGACTGGAACGCCTGGGACATTTTTCACTGGAGTGTAAGAGATTGAGGGGTGACCTTATTAAGGTTTATAAATCATGAGGGGCATAGATAAGGTGAATGACAAGGGTCTTTTCCCTGGGGTGGGGGAGTTCAAAACCAGGGGACATATTTTAAGGTGAGATTGGAAAGATTTAAAAAGGACTCAGGGACAATTCTTTTACTCAGACAGTAGTTTGTGTGTGGAATGAAGTGGCTATAGTTACAACATTTAAAATACATTTCGATAAGTTCATGAATAGGAAAGGTTTAGAAGGATATGGACCAAACACAGGCCAGTGGGACTAGCTTAGTTTGGGATTATGTTTGACATGGACCAGTTGGACTGAAGGGTTTGTTTTCGTGATGTATGACTCTACGGTTGTCAATTTGCCTGCACTACAAGAGACTGCACATCAGAAGTACCTCATTGGCCAATGTGCTTTGAGATGAATGGGGATCATGTAAGAAGCTATAGAAATGCAAGCGGAAGTATGTAAAAAGGAAAAAGTTAACAGAGACAAATGTGGGTTTCTGACCATCTGGAGAAGGGGTTGATAATGAAGAGCAAGGGAACGGCTGAGCAATTAAGCTATTACCTTTGTTCTGCCTTCACAGAAAGAGCCACAAAACAGAATGTTAAAGAAGCAAGAGTCTTTTGGGAATGAGAAACTGAAAGAAATTAGTGTTAGTGAAATAAAATGCTGGAGAAATTGACACTTCTGATAAATCCTTAGGTTCTAATGCAAGGTACAAAAGGAGCTGGTCATGGAAATACAGTCGGTTCTGCTATAGCGCATGTTTCTTCAACATGAATTGGCTTTAATATGATTGAAGAATTCAGACCGTTATTTGTAGAATGCGAACTTTCCTTGCCTGTATTGGCTAAAATTAGATTCCGGCCCCATTAGTTTAAATGGCACTGCTTTTGTACGACTTTCTTATGAGGGATCACATGTGAATAGTACTATCGCATTATATGTGTTAGAGAGCCATAGAGTCAATCCTACTCCTTTCACCTTAAAAATATGGCCACTAGTCTTGAAATTCCCCCATCCTAGGGAAAAGAAAGCTGCAATTCACCTTATCTATGCCCTCATGATTTTATAAACCTCTATAAAGTCACCCCTCAACCTTGTACACTCCGGTGAAAAACTTCCCAGCTTTATAACTCAAGCCCTCCATTCCTGGCAACATCCTGGCAAATCCTTTCTGAAACTTCTCTAGTTTAATAATATTCTTGCCACTGCAAGGCGTCCAGAACTGGATACAGTAACTCCAGAAGAGGCCTCATCAACATCCTGTACAACCTCAACCTGATGTCCCAACCTCTATACTCAAAGGTCTGAGCAATGAAAGCAAACGTGCTAAATGCCTTCTTAAACGTCTGTGCTTCCCCTAGTACCACAGTTGAAATGATCTCTGATGCACTTGTAGTATGGTTATAAGCTCATACTGTCAGCATCTTGGAGTACAAAACTCTTTTTTGCCCTTGAGGGAGACTGGAACAACTAGCAGATGCTGATAAATGCACTGCTCCAGCAAAATCATCCCAATATGTTCAAACACTTCAGAGAGAATCAGGTGTTTTTAAATGTAAAAAAATCAAGCATTTTACTCTGTGTGCCAAATGTTATTTGATAATGATCACCTGAAGTATCTTTTGAAGCTTCAGTATTTTACAGCTGCCATCTTAATGCAAGCTGTGTGTTGGTATAATGTATATGTTTTTTTAGGGCAGCTCTATAGAACGACAATGTTGAGATGTTGAACTTCCGGCTTCACCATAATCCTCTGGGATGCATATATTGTCCACCAGAACCAGCAGAAGAGGATTGTGGGTCTCACAATGCAGGTAGCATTGGCATACCCTGCTCTGGCTCTCTCCCCATTTTCTCTGATCCCTTTCGCCCTAAGAACTATATCCTCCTTGAAAACATGCAATGTTTCAGACTCAACCATTTCCTGTGGCTTAGGCTCACCACTCTCTGGGTGACAGAGTTTCGCCTCATCTCAGTCCTGAAAGGTTTACCCCTGTATCCTGAGACTGTGATCCCTGGTTCTGGACTCCCCAGTCAGTAGGCAACATGGGTATTTACCCTGTCTAGTCCTGGTGGAACTTTATGGATGTCTATGGATAAGGTGAATAGCAAAGATCTTTACCCTAAGGTGAGGGAGTTCAAAACCAGGGGACATATTTTTAAGGTGGGAGGAGAAGGATTTTAAAAAGCCATGAAGGGCAACTTTTTCACACAGAGAATGGTTTGTGTGTGGAATAAGCTGCCAGAGAAAGTGGTGGATGTGGGTACAATTACAATGTTTAAAAGGCATTTGGATAAATACATGAATAGGAAAGGTTTGGAGGGTTATGGGCCAAAATGCAGGCAAGTGAGATTAGTTTAGTTTGGGAATATGGTCAGCATGGACTGATTAGACCGAAGAGTCTATTTCCATGCTGTATGACTCAATGACAGTCTAAACTCCTGTAAATATAGCCTTAACTGATCCAATCTCTCTTCCCAGGAATGAGACTAGGAAACCTTTGTTGCAGTCCCCCTCCAGAGCCAGAACACCCTTCCTCAGAAAAGGAAAGCACAGTGGAAGACTACACTCCAGGAGTGGCCTCACCAAGGTGTAGGATCAGTAAGGGGAATCAAGGGTGATTGGGAAAGGGCAAGAAAGTAGATACAAAGAATGTTAGCTGAGCCATGATTCCATTAAACGGACGAGCAGGGCAGAGCTTTCAAGGGATGAACGGCCTCCTCTTGTTCCTAATTTTTATGATCTTATGGTCTGTACTGTTGCAAAAAGGCATCCCTGCTCCTGTACTCAAATCCTCTCACCATGAAGGCCGACATACTGTTACGACCCGCCGGTGAACCCTTCTGCAAATTAAATCAAACACCCAGAAAAGCTCACCTCACCTCGTAATCTGTTAAAATATGAGTGACAGAGAACTCTCAACTTCCACTATTTAAAGAAAAAAATTTAATTTATCTTTAACTCTAAAAGTGATCATTAAACAACAACTATTTACATCTCTCAGCCTCCTTTCTCTTAACTGCTGGTTATCTGCCTCCAACTTTATAACAATATATTGTTCCAATAAACACCCCATTAGAATTACATCAACTCAACTTTCAAAACTTTACAGCAGCTGTCGTCTCCGGTGTCTGTCTTCCTCTGGCTGTAGATTTACCTGGATCGCCTTCGGCCTTTTGTTACAAAGGTGTTTCATATGAAAAAGTTACTTCAATAGAAAGTGTTTTGCTGGCAGTTACTCTGACAATGACAGTTGGTCGCTCTCTCTGGCTAACTCTCAAAATGCCCTTATACCCCAAATATTGGATTTTCTCATTGGTTTAATGTTGTCAAAAATAATAAATTCAAACTCAATTGGGTTTTAGTATCCTGGGCCATAATTTAATCTGATTGGTTAGATTCAAAAGGTGGTCAAAACTGCTGAGGTATCTAGTTTACAGCCAAATGTTACATATTTTCAATTTTTCAGTACATTCTGAAACTGCTAGTCAGTCACATGACAGGTGCCTGCAAGCTCTCAGTGCAGAACAGCTTTAACTGTTTCTTAACGGTACAGTACGCTCCTTCAATTTCATAAAAATACTATTTGCCTCCTTCATCGTCTGCTGCACCTACAAGTTTACTTTCAGTGAAACCCAGGTCTCGTTGTGCTTCCCCTTTCCCAATCTATCACCATTCAGTTAACAGGCGAGAAATAGTTAGACATTCCTGGAACAGGAATTCCTACCGACAGTAAAGGAAGGGGCATTTATATTCATATCTAGGTGATGGGTGATTCAAAGGGGAACTTGAAATTAATGTTGCTCCCATAATATTGCATTTCTGTTGCTCCATGACAGAGGAAACTTGGGGATAATGGGGGCCGTCAATATACCATTGCTCCGTTGGTGTCATGTGGCCTCGAAGGTATCTGTTTGGCCATTGTCCTTCAGGAAGACAAGCTGCCGTCTTGACCAAGTCTAATAAGAGCAGTTCTACATTCAGGTGAGTGAACAATAACAGGCTTTATTCATCATAATTACATACAAGGAATTGTGAGAGAGGATATCCCCTCCCAAACTTACATTATTCTGATTGACAATTCCATTTGTAGTAATGATACTAATTACACATCTTCCCTAACTTCCTGTACCCTGGTTTACAAGATCGGTCTGTAAGGTGGCCTCACAAATCCTCCTGAACTTGCGCGGAATTACTTTGGAGGTTGTGGACAATTGGTTCAGATCAAACTGCTTCTCTTGACAGCTGCCACTCCTTTGCCACTATCATTAGTGGCTGCATTGTCACAGTTTCAACCTGTGGATCAGGGCACAGAAGTCTTCCAACTCTACGACAAAATCCAGGACCCCATCTTCATCCCACCAATGCCATTTAGTGTTTGAATAGGGTTTGATCTTGATTGTAGGACCATCGCCAAGGCTGAGCCCTCTCTGAGCCACACTGACCACCTTTTACGAGTGTGGGCCGATTGTGAGCCCTGTGTCCCTGATTGAAAGTGTGTGTTTGGTCCATTATGTAATATTCCTCTTTCTGTTGGACGAGTTCATGGTCATCTACCATGGTATTGGTACCTGGGAAAGATTCACAGCCGAAAGCCCATCAAAGGTTGTGAAGCCATTCTGTAACAATGCAGAGCAATATCTGACTAGGGATAAACGGAAGTCATCATTCTTCCTCAGGAGGTTTTTTATAACACGTAGCCTCTGTTTCAGTGTTGCCATTGACTTGGCGAAGACCAGATTAGATTTCCTACAGTGTGGAAACAGGCCCTTCAGCCCAAATCGGCCCCTCTGAAGAGTAACCCACCCAGACCCATTTCCCTCTGACTATTGCACCTAGTACTATGGGCAATTTAGCATAGCCAATTCACCTGACCTGCACATCTTTGGACCATGGGGGGAAACCAGAGCACCCAGAGAAAACCCACGCAGACACGGGGAGAATGTGCAAACTCCACACAGGCAGTCGCCCGAGGCTGGAATCAAACCTGGGACCCTGGTGCTGTGAGGCAGCAGTGCTAACCACTGAGCCACCCAACTTGGAATGTGGACAAATCCATACGGGTCTACAGAGGATTGAGAACATGCATTGAGAAATTGGATTCTGGATCAGTGGTGCTGGAAGAGCACAGCAATTACAGTCACCCGAGGTTGGAATTGAACCTGGGACCCTGGTGCTGTGAGGCAGCAGTGCTAACCACTGAGCCACCGTGCCGCCCAACTTGGAATGTGGACAAATCCATACGGGTCTACAGAGGATTGAGAACATGCATTGAGGAATTGGATTCTGGATCAGTGGCGCTGGAAGAGCACAGCAATTCAGGCAGCATCCGAGGACAGGCAAAATCGACGTTTCGGGCAAAAGCCCTTCATCAGGAATAAAGGCAGAGAGCCTGAAGCGTGGAGAGATAAGCTAGAGGAGGGTGGGGGTGGGGAGAGAGTAGCATAGAGTACAATAAGTCAGTGGGGGAGGAGATGAAGGTGATAGGTCAGAGAGGAGGGTGGAGTGGATAGGTGGAAAAGAAG
>NC_057712.1:126760307-126766258 GCF_004010195.1 Chiloscyllium plagiosum
CGGGAGCACGAGGTGGCGCCAATGCAGTCATCAATGTAACGGAGGAAGAGGTGGGGAGTGGTGCCGGTGTAATTACGGAAGATCAACTGTTCTACGTAGCCAACAAAGAGACAGGCATAGCTGGGGCCCATACGTGTGCCCATGGCTACTCTCTGTGCTCTTCCAGCGCCACTGATCCAGAATCTGGTTTCCAGCATCTGCAGTCATTGTTTTTACCTATTGAGGAATTGGAGCCAGTCTTCAAAGAGGCAATTGGTGCCTGTTCCATAAGCTTGCCCTTGTTGCTGCTGAGGCTCCCTTTCAGCCACTCTCGCTTCTCCACACATGACCGACCACTGTCTGTGCCACCTCTGAACTGGGTGTGAGCTGAATCCACAAGTCACGGTCTGTCTGGCAGCCAACTGATGTGCCCTGGTGACCACATTGGCACTGAAGTACTTACCCCACTGCATTTTTCTGCACCTGGCTTGCTCTGACTTCCATGGTGGAATCACTGGACTAACCTCATCTTTCACCTGCTCCACTGAACAAGCACAGGGCTTAATTCAAACATTGACTTGCTGCTTGACTCCGGTTCTATAGTCCTGACCATCTGTCATCACCATGTAGCAAGATGATCCAATGTCAAATCGAAAGAGGAATCTCTGATCAACTAGAATTGAATTGAATTGAATTGAATTTACTGTCACGTGTACCGAGGCACAGCGAAAAGTTTTGTCTTGCGAGCAATACAGGCAGATCACGGAGTTAAGTAACATAAATAAGCAAATAATTAGTAAACAGCGGCAAAAATCAAAACACAAGTACAAGCAAATGCTAAGAGCTTGCGAGTCCATTCAGTATTCTAACAAGAGTAGGGTAGAAACTGTTACAAAACCGGCTGGTTCGTGTATTCAGGCTTCTGTACCTTCTCCCCAGTGGTAGAGGCTGTAGAAAAACATTGCCAGGGTGTGATGGATCTTTGAGAATGCTGGCGGCCTTTCCTTGACTGCGGGCCTGGTAGATGGATTCTATAGACGGGAGGTTGGCCTTTGTGATTGGTTGAGTTCACCACTCTCTGTAACCGTCTCTGATCTTGAATGGTACAGTTGCCATACCAGGTAGTGATACATCCAGACAGAATGCTCTTGATGGCGCACTTATAAAAGTTGGCAAGGGTATTCGCCGTCATGCCAAATTTCCTCAGCTGCCTGAGGAATATTACAGCCCGCATTACAGTAAGACAAACATTTGCTCAGCATAGGGCCTGACAATGAGAGAAATCTGAAATGAAACGGTAAAAACCTCAGGGACACCGATAATCATTGTGCAGCCAACAAAATACTTTTGTAGCATTGTTGCTATGGTGACACAGGGAGAGGCTTAGCTGATGTTATTCTGCGCAAATGAAGGAACTGATTTTCATTGTCTCTTTTCAATGTATCTCTGAACTGCTGAACAGTTCCAGCTAATTTATGCTTCTACTGGAATGTTACAGATGGGAAGTCATTCCATTTTTTAGATTGATGGGAAGTCATCTCGCCTCCAGAGCCAGGTAGATGGTGGGAAGGAGTGCCATTTGCTTTGGATTTTTCAGAATTGAGTGTGAATCCCCGTCATTTCTCAAGGGCATTTAGAACGCCATTCTTCTTAGAAAACAGCTGGGCATCATAATGGATGCCGTCAGCTCCAAGTGCCAGACTCTCTGAGGAAAATAATGTCCAGAAGAGAACAAGAAAATACCGCAGGTGCTGGAAATCTGAAACAAAAACAGGAAAAGCTGGAAACACCAGCTCCGTGCGTTTTGTTCCAGGTTATTTATAATCATTAACAATGTGAGTTTAGCAGCACATTAATGAGTTGTGATCAAAGGTTAATGTTTTTCATAACGAAACATGTAACACATTGCAACAAAAGCTGTCCTCTGTGCACTGCCACAGTGACTGCCTAATGAGCAAGAGTACTTTACTGAGATGACAACTGCTGGGGTTCAGGTTAGGGCTTAGGCTTTATTATTTATTTAATGCATTCATGGGATGAGTGTGTCATTGGCTGGGCCCAATTGCCCAGAGGGCAGTTAAGAGTCAACCATATTGCTGTGGGTCTGATGTCACATGTAGGCCTGACCAGGTAAGGAAGCCACTTTCCTTCTTGAAAGGACATTAGTGAACCAGTTAGGTTTTTACCAACACTTGGCAACAGTTTCATGGTCATCATGAGACTCCTAATTCCAGATATTTTTTTCTTTTTATTGAATTCAAATTCCACCATCTGCCGTGGCGGGATTTGAACCCAGGCCCCCAGGAACATGACCTGGGTTTCTGTATTAACGACCCAGCTGTAATGCCACGAGATCATTCCCCAACTTTGCTGGCGACAAAATGATTTTGGGTGTCACTGGGGTTGGTGACTAATGGGAATCCTAAATCCTTCTAATATCCCAGTGACAATGAGAAAGCAGCTTGCAGGTAGGATGACGAGTGTGATGCTCAGTACGCCCTCACCAGGTTTTACCGGAAATATTCAGGCAGTAAGTGAGCTTCTTGACAAAGGCAGCAAAAGATTAATTCAAATGCAAAGCATAATAGTGTCATTCAGAGCCCAAGACAGTTTTGCAAATGTTACTCAAATCTCACACTGGGATGGTTGACTGTTTACTATTCTCTGAAGTGTCCTGTGTCATCGACTCAGCTGGCCGTTACCTACCAAACACAGAAAAAGGAGAATCGATCTCAATAACGTGTTCCAGTGATGGTTGGGCTCCCTTTAAAAAATCAGTTTGACATTGAGATCTCTTCAGTATGGGTTCCAGGCTGGTGAGACTGATATTGAACTGCTGTGCTCTTCCAGCACCACTAATCCAGAATCTGATATTGAGATCTGTATGGTGAAGAGTCATAGTACTGTCCCGCAGTACAGTAGGGGAGGGCATCATGAAAAGAAAATGTTCCCTTCGTTTGAATTTTATTCTAAAGGAAACGAACCTGACTCATTTATCTAGAGCTGACAGCTGCTATCACAAAAGAGTAATTCAGTGACTTGTAAGACAGGTTAACTGGTGAGGAGTGGATAGTCTTTCTGTCAGAGCTGGTTTATTTTATACTGAGATGGATGGCTGTTGGCCATGATCTCACATTAACAAGAGACCGTGTGCAGCCTGCAACAGAATATCGTGGACAATGGGCTCCTCCTGAGCAAATATTCACATACATCCTCTAAATCAACACTGAATGGCCCTTATTTACATTTACTAATAGATTACTAGTGCCCGGCAAAAGCAAATGTTAGTTTGTTGTGCAAGTTACAAAAGGTTTGCAACCATTATAGAGCCTTGTAGTATAAACATTTAACTTTCCTGTTCAAAGTTCATCTCCTTAGCCTTTTCAGGTCTTGTTCAAGGGGACAAAGAATTACATTCCTCACAAGGCGGAATTTCTCAATTTCTTTCCTAAATCCCTTTCATATTTTGTTTCTTTTCCGTGTTTTTCAATGAGGGCACTTTCCCCAAAGAATTATTTGCTTTTTAAAAGTTGCATAGTTGATAGGTTGCAACCTATCAAACATAATTTTTTTTTCCCCTGAAATACTTGGCAAACAAACTCACAATGACCCTGGTGACTCTCCAGTGTTATACTGTGCAGGTGCTGACCTCTACTGTGATGTACAGGGCTTGTTATCTGATTTTTAAAAATTATTAGTCCCGTAAAACTGCAAATCTCTTTGCAAATCCATTCAGAACTTTTTCTTTGTATCTTAAGTGGTATAACACCTCAGCATACAGTTGGAAGTGAGCGCAATACAGACATGGGTTCACAGGCTAACTTGCCACTGTGGGGAAGTGATGGAGGGAAGAGGCTACAGGAGAAAAACTGAAGGAAAAAGGAATAATAGGATCTGGGTAAGAAGGGACGGAGGATGATTGGTGTGGAGTACTAACCCCAGCAAAGCTCAGGCTAACTTGATTGGTCTGCTTCTGTGCTATAAAATCTCTATAACTATTTGATGCAGAGAGTTTCAATAAATTGAGGTGCAGGAGGGTTTACCTTACTTATCCTTCTCAGATATGCCCCAATTGATATAACTAACCCCCTTCAAATAATTTCAGAGATACCTGGAATGGACGACACAGGGGCTCAGTGGTTAGCACCACTGCCCCACAGCACAAAGGATCCAGGCTCAATTCCACCCTCCAATGACTGTCCGTGTGGAGTTTGCACGTTCTCCCCATGTCTATATGGGTTTCCTCTACGTACTCTGGTTTCCTCCCACAGTCCCAAGATGGGCAGTTAGGTGGATTGGCTACACTAAATTGCCCTATAGTGTCCAGGGATGTGTAGGCTAGGTAGATTAGCCATGGGAAAGGTAGGGGTTAGAGAGTGGGGGGAATACGTCTGGGTGGGATGCTCTTCATAGGGTCAGAGTATACTTGATGGGCCAAATGGCCTGCAGGGATTCTATGATTCCTTGACACAGCATTCACTCTCTACCTGAAGAACTTGGAACAAGAGTAAGAAGTCAAGCATGCTCCACCAGTCAATTAGATCATAGGTGGTCATCTATATCAATGCCATTTCCCAAACTATCTCTATATCTCTTGATGTCATTAACATCTAGGGTAGAAACCTACCAATCTCTGTCTTGTATCTGGGAGAAGCGATTTCACCATGCTTCAGTCATAAATGATCTGTCCCTCATCCTGACATTCTGTTCCCTGGTTCTGGACCCTTCCCACACCCCACCTCCTGATTTTAGAACCACCACCCACACCCTGTGCTTCCAACCGTGGGACAGAACCTTTCTGTATTTTCCCTGTCTAGCTCTCTAAAAACTTTTATTTGTCTCAATAGAGGTTCTTTGAGTTAAGCAACTTTAATTTACGTTTAGTAAAATGCCCTGAGACAGCTTCACAGGAGAGATTGTTTCTTATCCTTCCACTAGGGTTATTTATAGCTCATTTTCCACTTGGGGACATTTCAGCCATACGGACTCAATGCCGAATTCAATAATTTTAGGGCCTGAACATCTCGCATATCCTAGACCCTTACCACAGACACCAGGCCTTGTTATCAGAAAGTCTGTGATTACACACTACCTATTGTTAGCTACTAACAGTCTCCATTAACAGCTATTCACCCTGCCAGCCAGATCTTTATCCACTCCCTTGTCTGCCCAATTGTTCCACTCTCTCTTTGCGTTCTACGGCCACCTATCCTTTACTCCTTACTTCCTACCCCAATACTATCCCCTGAATATAGACCAACATTTTCCTCGTTACCATCAGATCTGAGGAAGGGTAACCAGACCTGGAATGTTAACTTTGATTTCTCTTCATAAATGCTGCCAGACTTGCTGAGCTTTTCCAGCAACTTCTGTATTTGTTTCTGATTTACTTTGTCTGCAGTTCTTTCAGTTTTTATTTATAGTTCTCTCTGGGATGTGGCCAGCAATTATGACCCATCCTCATGTGCGTGGTTTCTGGGGCTGGAGTCACATACAAGCCCATGCTGAGGAAATGACGTGAAGGGGTGTGGACAGTGGGGTAGAACATAGAACATAGAACATAAAACAATACAGCGTGGAACAGGCCCTTCAGCCGTCAATGTTGCGCATGTGAATTATTCGCAGCTCATTCCCCTACACTATCCCAAAATCATCCATGTGCTTATCTAAGGATTGTTTAAATCTCCCTAATGTGGCTGAGTTGACTACATCAGCAGATAGGGCATTCCACGCCCTTACCACTCTCTGCATAAAGAACCTGCCTCTGACATCTGTCTTAAATCTATCACCCCTCAATTTGTAGTTATGCCCCCTTGTACACACTGACGTCATCATCCTAGGAAAAAGACTTTCACTGTCTACCCTATCTAATCCTCTGATCATCTTGTATGTCTCAATCAAATAGGAGGAGAAAGTGAGGACTGCAGATGCTGGAGATCAGAGCTGAAAATGTGTTGCTGGAAAAGCGCTGC
>NC_057712.1:126767110-126809548 GCF_004010195.1 Chiloscyllium plagiosum
CTGCAACCTGTAACATTCTTCCACACTGCACCGACTACTCCACCAACTTTAGGGTCGTCGGCAAACTTACTAATCCATCCACCTATGCCTGCGTCTAAGTCATTTATAAAAATAACAAACAGCAGTGGTCCCAAAACAGATCCTTGTGGCACACCACTAGTAGCTGGATTCCAGGCTGAATATTTTCCATCAACCACCATTCACTGCCTTCTTCCATTTTCTAATGGAAACTGCTCAATCATCCTCAATCCCATGCCTCTGCATTTCTCCAACAGCCTACCATGTGGAACCTTTATCAAAGCTTTACTGAAGTCCATATACACAACTTCAACTGCCCTACCCTCATCTACATGCTTGGTCATCTTCTCAAAAATCTCAATGAGGTTTGTGAGACATGACCTGCCCTTGATGAAACCATGTTGACTATCTGAAATCAAATTGTTGCTTACTAGATGATTATAAATCTTATCTCTTATAATCCTTTCCAAAACCTTTCCTACAACAAAAGTAAGGCTCACTGGTCTATAATTACCTGGGCCATCTCTACTGCCCTTCTTGAACAAGGGCACAACATTTGCAATCCTCCTGTCCTCTGGTACTAAACCTGTAGACAATGATGACTCAAATATCAAAGCCAAAGGCTGTGCTATCTCCTCCCTCGCTTTCCAGAGAATCCTCGGATAAATCCCATCCCGCCCAGGGGACTTGTCTACTCTCACTCCTTCTAGAATTGATAACACCTGTTCGTAACTAATCTCGATCCTTTCTAGTCTAACATCTCGCACCTCATTCTTCTTCTCTACAATATTTCCTTTTCCTGAGTGAAAACCGATGAGAAATGTTCGTTTAGCACCTCTCCGATCTCCACAGGGTCCACACTCAACTTCCCACTTCTGTCTTTGAATGGCTCTATTCCTACCCTAAACATCCTTTTATTCCTCACATACCTATAGAAAGCTTTAGGGTTCTCCTTTATTCTATTTGCTGAAGACTGCTCATGTACCCTCTTTGCTCTTCTTAACTCTCTCTTTAAATCCTTCCAAGTTGATCTGTAACTCTCCATCGCCTCATCTGAACCATCTTTCTTCATTAACACATAAGCCTCCTTCTTCTTCATAACAAGAGATACAATTTCTGTTGGAAGCCACGGTTCCCTTACCTTATCACTTCCTCCCTGCCTGACAGAAACATACCTATCAAGGACACGCAATATCTGTTCCTTAAACCAGCTCCACATTTCCATTGCCTGCATCCCCTGCATTTTGCTACCCCATTCTATGCATCCTAATTCTTGCCTAATTGCATTATAATTGCCCTTGCCCCATCGATAATTTTTGACCTATGGCATGTACTTATCCCTTTCCATCGCTAAACTAAATGTAAGTGAATTATGGTCACTCTCTCCAAAATGCTCACCTATCACTAAATCAAACACCTGGCCTGGTTCATTACCAAACACCAGATCTAGTGTGCCCTCCCCTCTTGTCAGCCCTTCGACATACTGTGTCAGGAAACCCTCCTGTACGCATTGGACAAAAACTGATCCATCCAATGTACTAGAGTTATAGCATTTCCAGTCAATGTTGGGGAAGTTAAAGTCCCCCATAATGACCATCCTGTTCCTTTCACTCCTACCCAGAATAATTTTGCTTATCCTCTCTTTCACATCCCTGGAACTCTGCGGAGCCTATAAAAAACTCCAAGCAGTGTGACCTCTCCTCTCCTGTTTCTAACCTCAGCCCACACTACCTCAGTAGACGAGTCCTCATCAAAACTTCTCTCAGCCACCGTTATACTATCCTTGACTAACAAGCCCACACCTCCCCCTCTTTTACCGCCTTGCCTGTTCTTAATGAAAGATCTAAACCCTGGAACCTGCAACATCCATTCCTCACCCTGCTCTATCCATGTCTCCGAAATGGCCACAACATCGAAGTCCCAGGTACCTATCCATGCTGCAAGCTCACCTACCTGATTTGGGATACTTCTGGCGTTGAAGTAAACACACTTCAAACCACTTCGCTGTCTGCCAGCACATTCCTGTGACCCTGAAATCCTGTCCCTGTCCTTCCTACTCTCATCCTTCTGTCCACTGCAGCTACACCCCCCGGTTCCCATCCCCCTGCTGAGCTAGTGTAAACCCACCCGAATAGCACCAGCAAATTTCCCACCCAGGATATTAGTACCCCTCTGGTCCAAGTGAAGATCGTCCTGTTGGTACACCTTCCCCAGAATGAGCCCCAATTATCCAAGAACCTGAAACCCTCCTTCCTGCACCATCCTTGCAGCCACGTGTTCAGCTGATATCTCCCCCTATTTCAGGCCTCGCTATCACGTGGCACGGGTAACAAACCAGAGATAACAACTCTCAGCTTCCACTCTAGCTCCCTGAAATCCTTCCTTACATCCCTATCCCTCTTTCTACCTATGTCGTTGGTACCTACACGGACAACGACTTGAGGCTGGTCACCCTCTCCCTTCAGGACCCCAAAGATACGATCCGAGACATCATGGACCCTGGCACCTGGGAGGCAACACACCAACTGCGAGTCTCATTTGCTCCCAACAAACATTCTATCTGAGCCTCTAACTATTGAGTCCCCAATGACTAACACTCTCTTCCTTTTCCTCCTTCCCTTCTATGCAACAGTGACAGGCTCTGTGCCAGAGACCTGGGCCCCACTGTAAACCCATGGTAAGTCGCGCCCCTCAACAGTATCCAAAACGGTATACATGTTTTTAAGGGGAACGGCCACAGGGGATCCCTCCACTGACTGTTTTCTCCCCCTTCGAACAGTCACCCAGGGTAGACAGTCTCCTTCTGTGGAAGCATCCTGAACCAGTTGGGTTTTTTACAACAATCCACAATTACCGTGGTCATTTCTTTTCTGGTGCCAATGCGCAAATTATTAATAATAACAACATTCAGGTTTCGCAATACAGTTATCATTCAAAATGTCATCCAAAACCTCTGTGGATGACATGAATTCCACTGATCCAATATGGTGGCAAAGTCGGACACTTCAGCTGGAGCTCGTTTGCTCCATCTATTTCTTTTTCTCCTTTTTTTCTTTCTATGTTTTCTCTTTATGTTTTCTTCTTCTTCTTCTCTCTTCATTCTTCTCGGCTTCCAACTCCTGGCCTCAGTGTAGACCTGGCATGTGGGCCTCTCAGCCTGGCTTGGTGTCCTCTTGGCCCGGCATGGTGAACTCCCATCCCGGCGCAGTAGTCTCACAGCAGCCCAGCATGGTGGTCTCTCGGCCTGGCATGGCAGTCTCTCGGTCTGGCATGGCGGTCTCTCGACCTGGCATGGCGGTCTCTTGGCCCAACATGGTGGTCTCTTAGCCTGGCGTGGTGGTCTCTCGGCTCAGCATGGTGGCCTCTCAGCCCAGTGTGGCAGGCTCTCAGCCCAGCATGGCGGTCTCTCAGCCCAGCATGTGGGTCTCTCGGCCCAGCATGGCAGTCTCTCAGCCCAGCATGGCAGTCTCTTGGCCCAGCATGGCTGCCTCTTGGCCCAGCATGGCAGTCTCTCAGCCCAGCACGGCGGTCTCTCGGCCCAGCATGGCAGTCTCTCAGCCCAGCATGGCGGTTTCTCGGCCCAGCACGGTGGTCTCTCTGCCCAGCATGGCGATCTCTCTCGGCCCAGCATGGCGGTCTCTCGGCCCAGCATGGCAGCCTCTCGGCCCAGCGTGGCGGTCTCTCGGCCCAGCATGGCAGTCTCTTAGCCCAGCATGGCAGTCTCTCAGCCCAGCATGGCAGTCTTTCGGCCCAGCGTGGCAGCCTCTCAGCCCAATGTGGCAGTCTCTCAGCCCAGCATGGCGGTCTCTCGGCCCAGCATGGCAGTCTCTTGGCCCAGCATGGCAGCCTCTCGGCCCAGCGTGGCAGTCTCTCAGCCCAGCATGGCAGTCTCTCGGCCCAGCATGGCAGCCTCTCAGCCCAATATGGCAGTCTCTCAGCCCAGCATGGCGGTCTCTCGGCCCAGCGTGGCAGTCTCTCAGCCCAGCATGGCAGTCTCTTGGCCCAGCATGGCAGCCTCTCGGCCCAGCATGGCAGCCTCTCGGCCCAGCATGGCAGTCTCTTGGCCCAGCATGGCAGCCTCTCGGCCCAGCATGGCAGTCTCTCGGCCCAGCATGGCAGCCTCTCAGCCCAGCATGGCAGCCTCTCAGCCCAATGTGGCAGTCTCTCAGCCCAGCATGGCGGTTTTCTCGGCCCAGCATGGCAGTCTCTCAGCCCAGCACGGCGGTCTCTCGGCCCAGCGTGGCAGTCTCTCAGCCCAGCATGGCAGCCTCTCAGCCCAATGTGGCAGTCTCTCAGCCCAGCATGGCGGTCTCTCGGCCCAGCATGGCAGTCTCTCAGCCCAGCCTGGCAGCCTCTCAGCCCAGCATGGCAGTCTCTCAGCTCAGCATGGCGGTCTCTCAGCCCAACATGTGGGTCTCTCGGCCCAGCATGGCAGTCTCTCTGCCTGGCGTGGTGGTCTTTTACCAGTACAAGGTGGTGGTCTCTGAGCCTGGCTTGGCCTCAGCATGGATTTCCAGACTCAAGATGATTCCAGAGCGGGCTGTAAGCCTCAAGATGTAGCCCAGCACAGCCTGGAGTCAAGACCTGGAACGGAATGGAAGCTCGGTGCCAGTGCGGACTGGGATCGAAGGGCATTTCTAATTTATTCCTACAATCTGCAATGCTCGATGTTTTACTTCTTTGCCTAATTTTTTTTACTAAGAACTTTACTGATGAAGATGTACCTAGGTGCCCTTGTACCTAAGGTGGTTGTGTAAATGGCGACTTCTAAACTTTTCACTGTACTCATCTGAGTATATGTGACAGTAAAGCTAATTCAATTCAATTCCCTGGTATTATACACCGTCATGCTCCATACCTGCTTTCTCCCTACTATTTATTAGCTCAGCCTGCGAGATCACCTCACCATGATCTTTATGCCAACTGCGGCTCTCACCTCGGTGTCAGAAGGTTCCAAGTCAAACACCATATCAGGGCCTGCATATAAATATCTAGGCTGAAACTCCAGTGCAGCATGGGGTGAGTGATGCACTGTATATAGTATCATCCTCAAACAGCAAGGGGAAGGCAGACCTCATCTGCTGCAGAGCCTAACTGAGGGAGTGCTGCACTATCAGAAGGGTCATCTTTCAAGCAAGTTGTTAAACTGCCGACTCATCCTCAGGCATATTCGAAGAGGATACATGGGAACCTCATGGGGAGGTAATGTCCTAGTGGTCTTATCACTGGACTGTTAATCCAGTGACCCAGGTAAAGTTCTGTCAGGCTCAAATCCTGCCACGACCAGATGGTGGAAACTTTAATTCAATAAAGGTCTGCAATTAAGAGTCTAATGATGGCCATGAAACTATTGTTGATCATCAAAAAGCTCACCTGATTGGCTAATGTCCTTTAGGAAAGGAATCTGCCATCCTTCCCTAGTCTGGGCTACACGTGACCCCAGACCCATAGCAATGTGGTTGACTCTTAACTGCCCCATGGGCGATTAAGGATGGGCATTAAATGCCATAATCTTAAAGACGAACAAAAAACTACCTGCAATTTCCCCACCAAGCCACTCACCATCTTCATTTGGATAATTATCACAGATGTTTCAGTGTTAAAACCCTGGAACTCCCTCTCTAACTCCCTTGCAATGGTTCAAGAAGGCAGCTTCCCACCACTTTATCCAGGGCAACTATGATTGGGCAATAAATGCTTCCAGCCAGCAACACCGACATCCCACAAATGAATAAATAAAAAATAGAGGGAGTTCTTCTCAGAGTCCTGATATCCTCAAAAGTTGCAAAAGCAGATTTTTTTAATCATTATCACATTGTTTGCAGGAACATGCTGTGTGTAAATTGGCTGCATTACAATGGTGACTACACATCGAACATTATCTCATTACTGTAAAACGCTTGGAAAGAGGTTAAATAAATGCATGTTCTTTCTTTCCAAAGAATTAGGTACAATATCTAAAATTCTCCTCACATCATTCCTAACCTATAGTTCCCCACTTTGTGGGAAGTCCTGTCTCATTCACACCTCTGTCATTGCCCTCCAAGTGCCTGTCTATCATTTTCCTGCAGGAGATAGCCTTTCATATCAAAGAGGTTTTGAAACATGGATCACATCAAAATATTAAACCTTTGCTCTCCCTCAGCTGCTTGAATGTAGCAGATTTCCTATTTTTAGGAAAGGTTTTACCAAATCAATGTAAGAAGTGGGTGCATTTTTTTTGTCGGGTCTTGTAGCATTGCCAGGACAATCCCAAAGTTCTGGGGATAATTGTTAAAGTTCAATCATTTCCCCGTATTTATGTGGTCAAACCACAGGCAGGAGGAGGTCTTGGGGCGCATTAGTAGCCTCCCTATTTCTGGGCCAGATGCTCTGGGTTTGCATCCCAAGCCAGGACGTGGTGTATCCTGGAAGGTACGTTCAGTACAGGGTCAAAGAGATTGATTATCAGCTTGTAAACCATCCTACATGCCAAACAGCAGGCTGTAAGAATTGGAACGTCTCCTGGCCAGCAAACCTACAGAAATCAATGGCCCATGAGTGTGAAGTACATGGCTCGGAAATGAGGATGGCAGAAAGGACAGACTGACTGGATGCAGAGGATGAAGTGATAGCCTCATTAGCAAATGCATCCTCAACCATAGTGAAACTCAGTGAGTGCAAATGCTAAGGAGAATGTGTTTGCAAGTATTGTCTTATCAAAAGAGCAAAATGAAGATCTGTCAGACTCCTTTCTGATAACTTGTAAACATAGGAACCAGCATTTAATGACTCAGTTTGTTCCAGTGAGTTGTTAAAAATACATTGACCACCACAAAAGCTGAGAGCACCACTGGTCTGGGCGTTTGATGATCTATAGTCATACAGTCATAGCGTCAAAGAGTCATACACAATTCCAACATGTACCCAGCTGAAAAGTCTGCCCAGATATATCCCATCTCTAAATAGAAAGCCAAATCTCCCCCACCTAGCCAATTATCGACCTCTGTATTCCCAATCAACTATAAGGTAATGAAAGGACTCACCAATAAGCTACATATTGACAGTCTGGGATTACATAAACACTTAAATCTTCACTTGCCTTGATGTTGACATCGAGTCAAGAGCTCAGTGTAGAGTTGAATCAGCTAAGCCATGATCTTATTGAATAGTGGAGCAGGATCAAAGGGCTGAGTGGCCTACTCTTCTTCTGCATTTATATGTCAGATATGTTGTGGGCGGCATGGTGGCACAGTGGTTAGCACTGCTGCCTCACAGCGCCAGAGACCCAGGCTCAATTCCCGCCTCAGGCGACTGACTGTGTGGAGTTTGCACGTTCTCCCCGTGTCTGCGTGGGTTTCCTCCGGGTGCTCCGGTTTCCTCCCACAGTCCAAAGATGTGCAGGTCAGGTGAATTGGCCATGCTAAATTGCCCGTAGTGTTAGGTAAGGGGTAAATGTAGGGGCATGGGTGGGTTACGCTTCGGCGGGTCGGTGTGGACTTGTTGGGCCGAAGGGCCTGTTTCAAAACTGTAATGTAATCTAAAAAAATCTAAATATGAAGGGCAAGTGATGACCCTCAGGATCAAACATTCAGCTAAGCATGAAACCCATAAAAATTAGCCCACTCACACAACAGAAATTAACAGTAAGGGGGTGTTGAAGGGACAAGCCGTTCACCTGCAGCCGTATCTGACTATCTGGAAGGATAGTCACTGTTATTAGGGGTCATATATCACAGATCAAGGACATCATTGCTATGGTTCTTCAGGCAAGGATCTCAGATGCAGTTATCTGAGCTTGGTTCAATCAGCTTTCCTCTGACATTATGTTCAGGAGCAAGGCCTAATCTTAATGTTCAGCTCCAATCATAGGCTCCTCTGACAACCCATTCCTGCCTCCAGGAGGTATTGGATAACGTTCAGATCTGCATTGACACATGGTGGTTCATAGCCATCACAAGGAAAGGAAAGTCTAGCCATCTCCCATTCAGTTACCAGCACTATCACCATTGGCATCTTGGAACAGTTGAACATTTGAAGTTCAGGCAGTAGTCAGCTATTCATTCACTCAAGCCTCCCCCGCTATTCAATTAGATCATGGCTGACCTTTTAGTGTTTCAATTTCCACTTTCCCATTCACCTCCAATAACTTTCAAAAAGAAATTTATTGACTTCTGCTTTAAAATATTTAATGACCATTCTCCCACATTCCCACCTACTCCTCCACCACCACAAACCCCAACCCTCACCACCACCATTACCTTCAAATACAGGCAGCCCCAAAGTTCTTTGGAACTTACAAATCCTCTGAGAGAAAACTTTTCTCCTCATCTCTACCCCAAAAGGGCAGCCTCTAATATATAAACAGTGCCCTCTGGTCCTGGACTCACCCACAGCATTTCCACATCCACTTTGTCAAGAACGCTCAGAATCTTGTAAACTTTAATCAAGTCACCCCTAATTTTTCTAAACTTCAGTGAAAATAAGCCCAGTGTGTCGAAAGGTTCTTGATAACACAACACGCTCATCCCAGTTATCAATCTGGTGAATCCCCTCTAAATTGCCTCCAATACATTCATTTACTTCTGTAAACTGTCCTGGTCCATCCATGTCGAAATGATGGTCAAGAAAGCTCAACAACGTCTCTACTTCCTCAGGAGGCGAAGGAAATCCGGCATGTCCATAAGGACACTGAGCAACTTTCATAGGTGCAACACAGAAAGCATCCTATCTGCATGCATCACAGCTTGGTTTGGCAACTGCTACTCCTAAGACCACAAGAAATTACAGAAAGTTGTGAACACAGACCAGTCCATCACACAAACCAACCCTGCATCCATCCGTCTATACTTCCCACTGCCTCAGGAAAGAACCAACATAATTAAAGACTCCTCCCACCCTGGTTATACTCTCTTCCTCCCTCTTCTATCACCACTATTATCAGACTTTTGAATAGTCCTCATATATATTAATTCTGATCTCTCTCTCTCTCTCTCTACACTGACTCCATGGTTGTAACACTGTATTCTGCACTCTGTTCTGCTATCCTGATGCACTTTGTATGGTACAATCTGCCTGTATAGCACACAAAACAACATCTTTCATTGTATCTCAGTACTTGCGACAACAATAAATCAATCAGTTACATTAGCAGACAGAAACAGCACACAGCCTGCAAGAGGTGGTCTCTTGCAACAACAACTTTGTGTATAATTGAGACATAACATATTTCTCAGCCATTCTCATACTGAAGGATAACATTCCATTAGCCTCCTGGCCATACTTGGATATTAACATTTTGTGATTCATGCACTGGAATATCTAGATCTGAATATCAAAACTCTACAGTGATTCTGCGTTGAAGTAATACTCTCCTATTTCATTCTTGCTGCCAATGCGAAGAGGTTCACATTTTCCCACATTGTACTTCATCTGCCAGCTTTTTGCCGAATCACTCGATCTATCTATATCAATCTGCAAACCTCCTTGTGTCTTCTTCATAATGGATCTCCCTGTCTATTTCAAAGTTAGCTGCATTGCCTCTGCTCCCCTCGTCTAAGTCACTGATGTAAATTGTGAAAAGTGGAGCCCCCAACCCAGACACCTGTGGGACCTCACTCATCACATCCTGCCAATCAAAAAAAAGACCCATTTCTGAACACTCCCTGTTTTCTGTCAGCCAGCCAATCTTCTATCCTAATAATGTTCCCCTCAACACCATGTGCTTTTACTTTGTGCAATACCTTTTTTCATGTGGCACCTTGTCAAATGCCTTCTGGAAATCCAAGTATAGTGCGTAAACAGACTCGCCTTTGTCCACAGCACATGTTACTCTTTCAAAGAACTCCAATTAATTGATTTCCCTTTGACAAAATCATATGGAGTCTCCCTGATTACCTCAAACTTTGCTAAGTGCCCAGGTCTAACCTTCTTAATGATCTCTTCTAACACTTTCGCCATGACAAATGTTAAGCTTATAGCTTCCTGCATTCTGATTTCTTCCATTCTTGAATGGAGAGGTTATTTTTGCTACTTTCCGGTCCATGAAACTTTCCTGTATTTACATATCCCTTACCTCTTTAAAGACTTTAGGTTGAAATCCATCAGGACCTGGGCGTAGTCAGACTGCAGCTCTGTCAGTTTACTTGGTATCACCAGGTTTCTCCCCCAAGTGACACAACATCTTGTGTGTAATTTCACCAGGTTCCATTCTTCCTTCCCCCTCTTGAGTACAGCTTTTACTGGGATTCCTTTTTTTAATCCTGCAGGGTGAAAACAGAAGCAAAATATTTGTTCGTTTGGTAAATGAATCCACCATTTCTTAATTATCTACAATAACTCCCCATTCTCAGTCTAGCTCTAGAGGACCAGTCAATGACTAGAAGCTGGATCAACATCTATTGACAAAGCATGGAAGTCACTCAATACTCCTGTGAGGAGCACATTACTGTTTCTCCTTTCAAATGACTCAAAAGGATTTTAAACAAAATGTTAATCTCTCAATTAGATGGTACCAACTGTTCAGATCCCAAGCCACAAAGCTCAATGTTTATACCCTCCATTACCAGTGCAGTGTGTCTGCAGCCAAACGGTTCAGGAGCAACTCATCAAGACGTTTTGTTTTGGTGAGCAGTTCTCGACCCAGAAGCTTCAGCCTCTGAGGAGCAGCAAGGTTATTGAGTCCAGCCTCTCCAGGTTTCTTCCCCAAGTGACACAACATCTTGACGTGTGCAATTTTCCTTTCTTCATTACCAGTGGATCACTTTGTTTTCATGTCCATTCATGGGATATGCTGTCCCTGGCTAAGTCAGCATTCATTACCTGTTCCCAATTGCCCAGAGGGCAGTTAAGAGACAACCAGATTGCAGTCTGACTAGACCCAGGTCCTAATGGATTTCTTCCTAAGGTCACTAATGATGTATTTGTGTTGATGTTCCAAATTTTTCCTAAAAACAGGAAAGGTTCATCAGACTGGAAAGTAGCAAATATAATTCCTCTATTCAAGAATGGAAGAAGGCATAATACAGGAAACTATAGCTTAACATCTGTCATGGAGTCATATGTAGGCCAGACCCGGAAAAGGATGACAGAATTCCCTAAATAAAGGGAGTTAGTAAATCAGATGGATCTTTACACTAAACGTTAGCCTGGCTTCTCAGTTTTGTTTTGGCCATTATTGAATTCAGACTTCACCACCTTCCACAGTGGGGCTTGAATCTCAAATCCACAGGCCATTAGCCTGCACGCTGGCTACTAATCCCTTAGGGCACAAGGTGGCTCAGTGGTTAGCACTGTTGCCTCACAGAGCCAAGGACCTGGGTTCGATTCCAGCCTTGAGCGACTGTGTGAAGTTTGCACATTCTCCCTGTGGTGTCTGTGTGGGTTTCCTCCGGGTGCTCCAGTTTCCTCTCACAGTCCAAAGATGTGCAGGTTAGGTGGATATACCATGCTAAATAGTGGTCAGGGATGTATAGGTTAGGTGCATTAGTCATGGGTAAATGTAGAGCAATAGGGTAGGTGAATGGGTCTGGGTGGGTTACTCTTCAGAGGATTGATGTGAACTTGTTGGGCCGAAGGATTTGTTTCCACACTGTAGGGATTTTATGATAATCCAGTGACATTACCACTATGCCATCAGTATTCCACATATGAAGGATACAGAGGAGTTCCCAACTCAATATCGTTGTGCTTCATTAGCAGAAGGACAAAACTGAACAAGGCCACCTTAGTGATGTAGGGGGGGCAGGGCAAATAAATACCTCCTTGCCAGGGTCACTCACCTCCTGAGGAGAAGTAAAAGAAAATCGCCAAGCTGTTTGAGCAGAGAGAGGTGTCAGAAGCTGCAGGGAGAAAGTTCAGTGATGATTCTGTGGGGAACATCATTGATCGAGGAGTGAATCTGATCCAGTAGAATTCTCAGTCCCTTTAGAATTTGCTGGGAATGTTTGTATTAACCTGTACAAGTAGGTGAGACAGAGTCTAACGCCTTATTCAGTGGCAGGCACATCCGACAATGCAGCAGTCACACACTATTGTGCTGGACTCTGAAACGGACAAAGTCTACTTGGTACTGTCTGTGGAGAAAGGATACAATGTATCATTATTCTAAGAATAGCTGATTTATTTATGTTCTTCACCCATGGGACATGAACTTTGAGGAGTCAGGCAGTGAGTTACTCACTGAAGTATTCCTAGCCTCTGACCTGCTGTCATACCCTCAGGATTTATATGACTAGTCCTATACAGATTATGGTCAATGGCAATGCGCAGGATGTGATGGGGTGGATTTGGTGATGGTAATGTCATTGAATGTGAAGGGTGATGGCCAGATTATCTCATTGGAAATAGTCATTGCCTGGTAGTTTGGTGATACAAATGTTACTTCTCACGTTTCAGCCCCCAAGCCTGGCTATTCAGATCTTGCTACCTTTGGACATGGACTGCTTCAGTCTCTGAGGAGTTGCAAATGGTGCTGAACATTGTGCAAGCATCGGTCAACATCCCCACTTCTGACCTTATGATGGAGGGAAATCATTAACGAAGCAGCTGAAGATGGTTGGGCCCAGGACACTACCCTGAGGAACTCCTGCAGAGATGACCTGGAGGTGAGATGTTTGACCTCCAACAACTATGACCATCTTCATATGCGCCAAGTATGACTCCATATGGCGGAGAGTTTACCCCCTGATGCCCATTGATTCCAGTTTTGCTGGGGCTCCTTGACGCCATATTTGGTTGATTGTGTCCTTAATGCCATGGGCTGTCACTCTCACCCCACCTCTGGAATTCAGCCCTTTCGTCCATGGCTGTAATGACATCAGGATCTGAGTGGCCCTGACAGAATCCAAACCGGACATCTCTGAGCAGCTTATTGCTGAGCAGGTGCTGCTTGATAGCACCTTCCATCACTTTACTGATGATCGAGAGTAGACTGATGGGGTGGTGATTGCGTCTGATCTCTGAGGGCGAGTTGCATAAATGAGGTAAGCTAGAATAATAGTCAACCAGGACTAAAAACATCTGCCCTCTAAAATGGTAAACATCTGTTGCTAGCCTTTCCCAAGGCCTGTCCAGAAATGTTTGAGATCATTAGCTGCTGTCAGCACTTGGCTGTGCCTGATGCACACTTTGGCATGATGCAATATAATTCTGAACATCTTTTGAAAGGTCTGGTCACCATGGTGATTGCTGTGTTCCTTGTTCTGTACCTCATGATTCCCTGATCAAACGTTCCCTCTAAGTTGCACAGGTGCGTGCAGACTCTCTGACATTCCACATATGGCAGTCGGCATGCCGACGTGGATCGGAGAAGTCACTGCCATAAAGAAAGAGAAATGTGTAATAGAATGCTAGACTGGAGGTCACATGAGCACTTTCCATAAGATCTCTCCTGTCTCAAGTATGAGAGAATCATTTCATAGTTTATGCCAATGAACCTTCCACTATGGTCTACTGCTGTTTGCGCTCATGAGACTATACAGCACTCGAGCTGAAAATGTGTTGCTGGAAAAGCGCAGCAGGTCAGGCAGCGTCCAGGGAACAGGAGAATCGACGTTTCGGGCATAAGCCCTTCTACAGCACTCGGTCTACTGGATTATATTTGAACCACCCTTGCAGACAGTGTTATGAGGCCTCTGATGATTCTTGCTGGAGTTTTTGAACTGCCTGAATTTGAGTTTCCCTCACTTGCTGGTGAATATGAGTCTACTCCTACTGAAAAAAAACAAGATCCGCTTTTTCTGCTTGATCTATGGCTATCCTTGAGAATTTGTCGCCACTCCTTGCATCTTGCCTGGAACTGAGACTATGATCCAATGTCATCAGCCTGAATCTGAAGATTTGAAAGTGCAGAGACATTTTTGTGACTTCTCTCACCCACAATGATATTACTAAAGGTTTGTGCTCCGTCTTCTCCCTTGTGAGATAGTAGCTAATTTTTCACATCCCCACATGAATTGAATTGAATTGAATTAGCTTTATTGTCACATGTACTCAAATGAGTAGAGTGAAAGGTTTATATGCCACTACTTACAACACCATCTTAGGTACAAAGGTACCTAGGTTCAGCTTCTTGGAGACTTCAACTGTATCATTGATGCAGATGGATGATCCGGCGGGAGGGACAGTAAACTGGACGTCACGTCCAGAGCCCTGATGGAAACGGTAAAAGATGCTAAGCTGCACGACGTCTTCAGCACCCCTGCAGACAGAGCGCAGCGTAGATACACCTGGTCACGGGCAGACGGGTCTATCCGCTCAAGGCTAGATTACCTGTTTGTGTCCCGAACGCTCTCGGTCAGATCCACCTACGTCAAGCCGGTGTTCTTCTCTGACCACTGCCTCCTGCAGGCTGACTGTCACCCACAGGACAAGCAGCGGTAAGGGAACGTGGAAGCTGAACACAAAGCTGTTGACCCCGGGAAACTTTGAGGCGCTCAAGAGGGACTACGCAGGTTGGAGAACTGTGAAGCCCCTCTTTGAGTCCCCAGAGGACTGATGGGAAACAGTAAAAGGGAACACCAAGAGGTTCTTCATCCTCAAAGATGTTCAGGAGGCGAGAGCGAGGCAGGGAAAACTGTCCCAGCTCCAGGAAGGTATGCAGAACCTGCTCCTGCTGCAGACGATGGGGGTTGATGTCACCGAGGACCTTAAGGAGGTGAAGGGCCAGCAAGTCTCGCTCTTTGCCTCGGAGGCCTCCAAAATAATCTTCTGGTCCAGGGTCCGCTCGGTGGAGCAGGACGAGACGTGCTCACGTTTCTTCTTCCGGAAGGTGCACAAATAGAGCTCCGTGCTCAGCAGCCTGAAGGAAGAAGATGGCTCGATAACATCATCTCAGGTTGACATCATGAGGATCAGTAAATCCTTCTATGCCAGTCTGTATGACGTGAAGCCAACCAACAGTGCGGCCTCCCAGTTGTTCCTGTCCTCTATCACGGAGGTCTTAGATGACAGAACATGGGAGAGGCTGGACCAGCCGCTATCTCTGGATGAGCTGACCAAGGCCCTCGGGTCCTTTGAAAAGAATAAAACTCCCGGAAGCGACGGCTTACCGGTCGAGATCTATTCTGCTCTTTGGGACTTGATTGGCCAGGACCTGCTGGAGGTGTATATCAGTATGCTTCGGGCAGGTACCATGAGTGAATCCATGAGAAAAGGCATCATCACTCTCACCTACAAGTGGAAGGGGGAGAGGGAGGAACTCAAAAATTGGAAACCAATCTCACTATTGAATGCGGATTACAAAATTTTGTCAAAGGTTATCGCCAAGCGGGTCAGGTCTGCTCTGGGGTCGGTGATCCACCCTGACCAAACCTGTGCTGTACCGGGCAGGAAGATCGCTGAGAGTCTCGCACTCCTCAGGGATACGATCGTCTACGTGCAGGACAGAGGATTGGACACCTGCCTCATCAGCCTGGACCAAGGGAAAGCCTTTGACAGGATATCACACACGTATATGAGAGATGTTCTCTCCAAAATGGGCTTTGGGGAGGGAATCGCTAATTGGATCAGACTGCTCTACACCAACATTGTCAGTGCAGTCTCCATCAATGGGTGGGAATCAGGTAGCTTCCCAGTCAGATCTGGAGTCAGGCAAGGCTGCCCTGTCTCTCCTGCCTTATTTGTGTGCTGCATAGAGCCATTTGCCGAATCCATCAGGAAGGATATGAGCCTTAGAGGGGTGACTATTCCTGGCAGCGGGAGCCTACAGGTTAAGGCCTCCCTGTACATGGATGACGTTGCTGTTTTCTGCTCAGATCCGCTGTTCGTGCGCAGACTCATGTGCATGTGCGACCAGTTTGAACGGGCCTCGGGGGCCAAGGTAAACCGAGGCAAGAGCGAGGCCATGCTCTTCGGGAACTGGGCCGACCAATCCTCGACCCCCTTCACCGTCAGGACCGACCACCTGAAGGTGCTGGTTCAGGGGGCTGGGGCATGTGCCAAGTCTTGGGAGGAGTGTACCAGCAAAGTGAGGCAGAAACTGGGCAGATGGAAGCAACAGTCACTCTCCATCACGGGAAAAAACCTGGTCATCAGGTGTGAGGCACTGTCATTGCTGTTATACGTGGCACAGGTCTGGCCTATTCCTAGAACCTGTGCCGTTGCACCTGGGCCATCTTCCAATTTATATGGAGATCAAAGATGGACCGGGTCCGAAGGGACTCGATGTATAAAGATCTGGGCAATGGGGGAAGAAACACGCCCAATGCCACCCTCACCCTGATGGCCATCTTTGTGTGTGGCTGCATCAAGCTGTGTATGGATCCCCGGTACGCAAACACCAAGTGTCACTGCGTACTGAGATTCTACCTGTCCCCGGTGTTGCGAAGGATGGGCCTGGCCTCGCTGCCACGGAACCCTCCGAGTAGTTGGACATTCCGTATCACCTGTCCTTCGTGGAGACGTTTATGAAGAAAAACACTTTTGACCACAGGTCCATCAGGAAGTGGTCAGCACGTAGTGTCCTTGAGACCCTTCGGGAAAAGGAGAGGGCGAATCCTATCGAGCAGTTCCCTGAGCAAACTGTCAAAGCCATTTGGCAGAATGCCTCATCGCCAGAACTTTCCAACAAGCACCAAGACATGGCTTGGCTGGTGGTGAGAAGTGCTCTGCCTGTGAGATCCTTTATGCACGCCCGGACTCTCAGCAGCACCGCACGCTGCCTCTCGAAGCGGCTGTGGGGGGGACGAGACTGTCACACACCTCCTTCTGGAATGTGCTTATGCAGAAGAAGTCTGGAGAGGAATGCAGTGGTGTTTGTCGAGGTTTGTCCCGAGCAGCGCCGTGACGCGGGGCTCCGTGCTCTACGGTCTGTTCCCCGGGACACACACCGAGACGAACATCAACTGTGCCTGGAGGATCATCAATTTGGTGAAGGACGCTTTCTGGGCGGTACGAAACCTGTTGATCTTCCAGATAAAGGAGTTGACCCCGACTGAGTGCTGCAGACTGGCACATTCCAAAGTCCAGGACTACGTGTTGAGGGACGCGCTGAAGCTTGGGGCAGCTGCCGCCAAGGCGCGGTGGGGAAAGACCACTGTGTAACATCTCCTGCCTAACAAAGAACAGGGGACCCACGCAGTCATTTGGGCTCCGCTGACGCCTCAGCTAAATATATGGATATATGATTGATAAACGTACAGACCTGTATATACAAATGATAAATTCTGATCTCTGTACGCAAGAAATGGAATGTTTACATATGTATGGCATGACCAACCCGTATGGACCATCAAAATATTTTATGAATAAAGTATATTTTTGAAATAAAAAAAATGTTAGAAATGTGATTGTAAAAATGCCTTTTTCTACAGTTGCATACCTCTGTCCAGACTCCTATCAACCCTATCCATGTAAAATAGACCAATTTTTGTCCCTGAAATACAATAAAGAACTGTAGATACTGGAAACCTGAAACAAAAAACAGGAACTGTTAAAGAAAGTCAGCAGTTCTGGCAGCCGTTCTGTCGACAGGAAACAGAGTTAATCTTTCGAGTCCAGTTCTTAAGAATTGTCAGTAGACTTTGCTTTCTCTTCACAGAGGCTGCCAGAACTGCCGGGTTTCTCCAACAGCTTCTGTTATTGTCAGTTCATACTTGTCTCAGGACTGCACCTAGTCCAGTCGATGATGTATCTGCAGCTGCTGCAGTGAATAAGTCTGGATTATAACGTAACATCAATAGAATGTGACTTCTAATGAACCCTTATATATGCTGTAGTCTGCTCCTGATGCCAAAACCATCACTGACCTTTCTTCAAAAGGTTTTTTTTGGGATTGAGTAATTTTGGTTAAGTTAGCAACAAACTTTCCCAGTTGATTCACCATTTGTAAGAAGCAATGTACATCATCTATGCGCTTCAGTGCTGAAAATTGGCTTTTTCCTACCCCAAGTCCACTCCATTTGTCTTGGGACCAGTTATTTGCCTTGAACACCATTCTGTCAGTTCTGCCACTGGTCATGTGACCCCCACTTTCAATTATACTGTCTAACTGACCAGAAGGCATCATCTCAGAGTAAGGGGTTGCCCATTTAAGACGGAGGAATTTCTTCTCTCAGAGGGGAGTAAATCTGTGGAATTCTTTACTGCAAGGTGGTGTGAGGCTGTTCATTAAGTATATTCAAGGCTGAGATAGACAGATTTTTATTTGGTAAATGGATCATGGATTATGAGGAAAAGGCAGGAAACTACAGCTGAGGTTTATCAGATCAGCTATGATTTCATTGGGTGATGGAATAGTATAAATGGGCTGAATGTCATGCTTCTGAGTCTTATGATCTTATCAGTATAAGGAAGTCAAGAAGAATCATTTACTTGGCACTTGTGGATAAAGATGGATGTAAATGCTTCCGACTTATCTTTTGCGCTGATGTACTGGGACCTCATCATTGTGGATGAGAATATTTCTGGAGCCTCCTGTTAGTCTCTCCATGACTGGATCGTGCAGGACTGCAGAGCTTGGATTTGATGAAATGGGATCACTCGGTATTGTTTACTGTACGCCACTTCCATAGTTTGGAACACGAGTAGTCCTGTTTGGTAGCTTCACCAAAGTGACGCCACATTTTCAGGTATACCTGGTGCCATTCCTGGCAAGTCCTCCTGCATTCTCTGTTGATCCAGGGTTGACCCCCTGGCTTAAAGGTGTGGGATATGTTGACTGTTGAGTTTACACTCTTCCATGCTTTGTCTTCATAGATCATAGAATCACAGAATCCCTACAGTGTGGAAACAGGCCATTTAGCTCAACAAGTCCACACTAACCATCTAAAGAATAACCCACACAGACCCATTCCCCTACCCTATTACTCTAGAACATAAAACAATACAGCGCAGAACAGGCCCTTCGGCCCTCGATGTTGCATCGACTGTGAATTAATCTAAGCTCATCCCCCTACACTATCCCATCATCATCCATATGCTTATCCAAGGACTGTTTAAATGCCCCTAATATGGCTGAGCTAACTACATTGGCAGGCAGGGCATTCCACACCCTTACCACTCTCTGACTACAGAACCTGCCTCTGTCATCTGTCTTAAATCTATCACCAGTCAATTTGCAGCTGTGTCCCCTCATACAAACCAATGTCGTCATTCTAGGATAAAGACTCTCACTGTTCACACTATCTAATCCTCTGACCATCTTGTGTGTCTCTATTAAATCCCCTCTTGGCCTTCTTCTCTCCAAGTCCCTCAGCCTTTCCTCATAAGACTTTCCCTTCGGACCAGGCAACATCTTGGTAAATCTCCTCTGCACCTTTTCCAATACTTCCACATCTTTCCTGTAATGGAGCGACCAGAACACATACATTTACCCCTGATTAATGCACCTAACCTACACATCTCTTGACACTATGGGCAATTTAGCATGGCCAATTCACCTAACCTACACATCTTTGGATTGTGGGAGGAAACCAGAGTAGCTGGAGGAAACCCACGCAGACACAGGGAGAATGTGCAAATTCCACACAGACAGTCGCCCGAGGATGGAATCGAACTGGTGCTGTGAGGCAGCAGTGCTAACCATTGAGCCACTGTGCCACCCAATTACCTGAGCATTCTCAGTTACTGGGCTGAACAGTATATAAAAATGTGTTGACTTGGTGGTGCTGCTCCTTCATGTATAAACCTGAAGCCATCACAGCATTGAAAACATGACTCCCACCTCTAGCCTCATTGTCAAGTGGTTGAGCAAATGACAGGCTCGCTGATGGACCTGCCATCTCTGTGGGCAATCCCTATGAGTACCTGGGCTTTTCATTCTTAACGGTCATCATATGCTTCCTCTCCGGAATATTGCCAGTCTACGGCCAGGAGCGAAGTCTCTCAAGAGTTCTTTTCCTGCACTTTGGAGTCCTATGCAGCCTTGTAATCGAAATCCTCTGAGATCTCTCTCCTGCCTTCAGAATCTTGTCCCTTTCCAGGTCCATTTCTCAAACATTTCTGCAATCTCTACCAGCCATCGGAGTCTTCCTAGTTTTCAATTAACTTCACCCAAGAGTCAACTGAGGGGCTGTGCTGCCTTTGGAGTCTTCCAAGACCATTACAAATAGGAACAGGAATGGGCTGTTTGGCCCCTCAGGCCTGCTCCACCATTCAACAGGATCATGCTTGATCTGACATGCCTTATTTCCACTTCCCTGGCCTTTCCCCATAACCCTTGGTTCCCTGACTGATCACGTATCTATCTATCTCAGCCTTAAATATCCACAAGGATTCTTCCTCCACAGCTGTCTGTGGCAAGAAGTTTCAAAGACTCTCAACCTCCTCATCTCAGTCTTAGGTTGGGGCTAGGGGCTATTTATCCTGAGACTGTGCTGTCTGGTCCTGGACTCTCGCATGAGGGGAAACATCCTCTCAACATTTACCCTGTCAAACCCTTTAAGGATCCAATAGGTTTCAGTGAGAACACCCCCATTGTTCTAAACTTCAGAGAGTAGAGTTCCTACCTGTTTAGTCTGAACTCATAAAGCAATCCCTCCATACCAAGGATCATGCTAGTGAACATTCTCTGAACTGCTTCCAATGAAAATATACTTTCTTAAATAAGGGGACCAAAACTGCTCACAGTACTCCATATGTGATCCCACCAGTACCTTGTACAGTGGCAGTAAGACATCCCTACTCTTATACTCCAAACTCCTTGACATGAGGGCCAATATTCCATTAGCCTTCCTGACTACTTAGTGCTCCTGTCTCATTTTAGAGTCCCTTTCACTGGATGGGAATATCTTGGGCTGTGGGTGTCCATACGTTTACTATCCTTGAGACCACTTGATCATTATCTCTGAGGCTTTTTAACATCTGTACTATAACAGTCCTTTATTTACATCCAAACATAGCAATAAAACCCCCTAGTGTAGTGGCTAAGACCTCTCTCTTCACATGCTCAGGCCAGACTGGTGTTTTGATTAGATTAGATTCCCTTCAGTATGGAAACAGGACCTTCGACCCAACAAGTCCACACCAACCCTTTGACGAGTAACCCATCCAGACCTATTTCCCTACACTTATCCCTGACTAATGCACCTAACACTATGGGCAATTTAGCATGGCCAATTCACCCTGACCTGCACATCTTTGGACTGTGGGAGGAAATCGGAGCACCCGGAGGAAACCCACGCAGTCACGGGGAGAATGTGCAAACTCCACACAGACAATCACCTGAGGCTGGAATCGAACCCAGGTCCCTGGTGCTGTGAGGCAGCAGTGCTAACCACTGAGCCACTGTGCCGTCCCTGAGCCACCGTGCCACCCCAGTTTTCTCTCTCACTAATGTCAGAGTCACATCAATACAATTTAAATAAATCCCATTATGCCACAATGACCACTGAGCATTGGTTTAAGGAACTGGAGCCTGAGTCTGCAAGGTTCCAGAAGATGTCCTTGTCTTATCATTCCACACATATATATGATATAGATAGTTATATTCAATAATGCTCACAATAATGGTGATGCTCACTTGGCTGAGTGTAGGCCTGATCTTGCTACATTGTGGCTGTGGTGACCAGATACATGGAACCAAAACCAGTGAAATGGAGGAGCCCAGTGACACTGCAGTCCCTCGGGTAAGGGATAAAGCTAGGCCAGCCCAACAAGCCAGCCAAATAGAAGGGGGAAAGGCCTGAAAAACAGCCTGGCAGCAGCACGAAGCAGCGGGTGAAGGATTTTAAGGCCAGTCTGCCGAACAACAAAGACAGCACTGAGGAAGATAGATTTCAAATCTGGGGATGTCTGAATATAGCCCTAACCTGCCCCCAAAACATTCCCAAAGACACTGGTCCCCAGACACCATGAACAAGAGACACTATGAGGGGTACGTGCTGATGTACCAAAGGGTTGTGAAGCTGTGGAATACCCTGCACAGTGAAGCAGTTGAATGTTTTTAAGGTAAAAATAGATAGATTTTTGAACAGTAAAGAAATTAAGGGTTATGATGAGCTGAGTGCATGAAAAGATCAGCCATAATATTATTGAACGGTGGCAGGGCCAGAATGGCCTACTCCTGCTCCTACTTCTTATGTTCTTATGTGGGAATAAAAAGGAAAGCATGAAGAAAGCCATTTTGAAAGTTTCTCAGGATGGCACGAAAGCACACAAACTTCTCTACTTCCTCAGGAGGCTAAGGAAATATAGCATTTCCACAATGACTCTTCCATTTTTACAGATGCACTATAGATTGCTCTGTCCAAGACAGCATAACATTACAGAGAGCCCAGTCCATCATGTGAACCAGCCTTCCATCCATTCACTCCATCCAAACTTCCTGCTGTCTTGGAAAAGCAATCAAAATCATCAAAGACCCCTCCATCCATCTGGCAGAAGACACAAACGTCTGAATATACAGTCCAACAGATTCAAGGACAGCTTCTTCCCCGCTGTTATCAGACTTATGAATGGACCGCTGAAGGGCTCTTGCCCAAAACGTCAGTTCTCCTGCTCCTCAGTTGCTGCCTGACCTGGTGTGCTTTTCCAGCACCACATTCTCAACTCTCATCTATTAGAGTTGATCTTTTTCTGCACCTTCTCTGTAGCTGTAACACGATAGTCTGTATTATGTTCTATTACTCTGATCTACTCAAAACAAAACCTTTAATGGCTGCAGAGATTTGCACTGTATCCTTTATCCATCCAAGTGTCTTCAAGGTCAAAGGCCAGCATCAGGCAACATTGAGACAAAATATTTGTTGAAACATTCGTTTCAGCGATGTTTCCTGGTCATCATTGCCCTCAACCCCATTTTTAAAATCAACATAACTATCAGTCAGGAACCATCGAATGAGATTAAATAACAATTTCTAAAACTCTTTAAATGTCTGGGGAAGCTGAACATTGTGTATCTCATCACACTAAGTCAGAAGTCCCACCACCCCAGGTTTGTCAGCTGAAGTCACATTGCCTGACGAACAAGCAGCGCTCTGAAAGCTTGTGATTCCAAATAAACCTGTTGGACTATAACCTGGTGCCATGTGACTTCTGATTTTGTCCACCCCAGTCCAACACCGACACCTCCACATCATCATCACACTAATGCAGGCACAAAACATACCTGCTTGCTCACACCCGGGAAAGCCTGAGGCTCATTTTGAATCAAGGTGCAAACTGGAATTGAGGCCAGGCTCCAGAATGTGATGAAGGGCTTATACTCAAAACTTCGATTCTCCTGCTCCTCAGATGCTGCCTGACCGGCTGTGCTTTTCCAGTCCCACACTTTTTGACTATTTCAGCAAGGCTGTCGAGCTAACGATAAATCCAACAGCATCCCTAGAAGTGAGCCTAGCTAAACCTGCAAATAGCCCAATCTTCACCCAGTTAAGTACAAGTTGTGGATTCTGATAACTTCCCTTGGACATTCTCCATGACAACACCTCGACCAGAGTCCATTTTCCAACCAATTAGTGCTCTTTTCTTACACTATATAAAATGTTGCTCACCTCGTATATTGTAAATGTTCCAATACAGTGCAAAATCAATAGCTTTGGCAAACTATCTTTGTCCAGCAATAATTACATACTAGAGGTATCTTATGGAGGCATCATATGACATTTGAATGACATTCTCTCTAATGGTTTCATTAAAGCCTAATGTGATGATAAAGTGGAGTCTTGAGAAATCTATGGGATACTGGATTAACAATTAATGACATGTGAATTCTCAAAGTCAATGATTACTTTTGTGGGCATGATGCCAGACAGCAGGGTTCACAGCAGACTGACAGAAGAGATTAAGTATTTCAGGAATCAAACAAGGAACTGCTGGTGCTAAAGATCTGAAACAGAAACAGAAATTACTGGAGAAACTCGGCAGGTCTGGCAGCACCTCTGGGGAGAAAGCAGAGTTAACGTCTCGGGTCCAGTCACCTTTCTTCTGTACTGATAGTAAGAAGGAAAGATGACATTTGTGCTGATGATGGAGGGTGTGGGGGAAAAGGGGTGAGTGGATGAAGATAGAGCCCAGACAGTGAGAAAGGCAGGCAGGCAGAAGGCTGGTTGATAGTAAGCTGGGGAAGAAGACATTCTAATACTGTAGCCCATGAGTAGGTGAAAATGGGTTGGCTGTACTGGAGGCAACCCACGTCATAACAGGGGAAGGTAAAGAACATGGAAGGAGGTAGTCGTTCCCTTAAATAATTAAATTCAGTATTGAGTCCTGAAGGCTGCAGGGTCCATAAAATGGAAAATAAGGTGTTGTTCTTCCAGCTTGCACTGAGTTTCGCTGGTGCACTGCCACTTCAACACACCACCATGTCCCCTGGCCAACATTTCTGTCTCAGGCCCATTGCTCATGCCATCTGATGTTCTCGTTGACTATGATCGTGACCTTCCGACGATAATAGCAGTCGACAGATCACCCACAGGCAAGGCTGCAATCTTATTTTAGATTCAATGTGATTGGATCAGAAGGCCATTTTACTAAGCTTCCAGATCTCTTACTGCGATGAATCAAAATAAGCCGCCGTTGTGAAGGAAGTGCTCACAGCCACTTGGGCTTGTGGGAGATTTTTCACTATGCCTTGGATTTATCACTTAGAATTGAAATAAGCCACAAGCCATTGATGAAGTGGTTAAACACAAAGGAGTCTCCCAGAATCTGAAGAGTTTGATTATGGCTGACGCAGTATGATATACAGTTATGGAGTATGTATAAGGGAAACGCCAGACTACTGGTGGCACTCTGTCAAGGATCCCCATATACAGTCCAGGCAAAGAAGATGAAAAATGTCTTCTAGAAGTAGAGGCATTCACTTCCTCAACCACTCACTGTTTATCTGCCACTGAAAAAAAGTCACAAGAATTTCAGGAGGTTGAAGGTTGTGTATGGATCTGTCAGCTCTGCCTTTGATGGTTGGCCAATATACATCCCCAGTGACCCTGTCCTGTACTAGTATTTCAAACAATCCTATCACACCAAGTATTATCAATGACCGGTTCATCTCAATGAGCAGCTGAAACATAACAAAGCAAGAACATAGGAGCAGAAGAAGGCCTTCCAGCCCCTCAAGCCTGCTCCACCATTTAATACAATCATGGCTGATCTCATCTCAGCCTCAACTCCACTTTCCTACTCGCTGTCCATAACGTTTCAACCTGTTACTAATTGAAAATCACTCCATCTCCTCCTTAAATTTACCCAAAGTCTCAGCATCCACCACAATTTGGAGGAGTGAATTCTACAGATTCATGACCCTTTGAGAGAAGTGATTCCACCTCATCTCTGTTTGAAATCTACCACCATTTATCCTAAACCTATAACCTCTCATTCTATATTGCGCCACATGAGGAAACATCCTCTCCACATCTACTTTGTGTACATCGACATCCCGTTTTGCATCTTATATATCCTCAATTAGATCTCCTCTCATTTTTCTGAAGTCTACTTTGTACAGGCCTAAAATGCCCAATTTGTCTTCATAAAACAAGATACTCTGCAGAGTGGCCAAGTTCGGTACCCATGAGGATGGCCTCAGCTGGGATCTTGGGTTCATGTCACACTACAGGTGACCCCATTACACACAAACACACACACTCTCTCATGTGCACTCACACACACAGACACACACTCACATTTTTTCTGTCTCTCTCACACACACACATAATATGCAGTGAATTTGCATTTGCAAAATTATATTTGCAGATATTCTATTTTGCTCAAAAAGTACACAACCTGAAGACAGTCAATGCAGGCAGTCAATCCATGTAATATTTTATAAATTCCTACTTTGGAAATAGAACCAGTCTGACTCAAGGTTGGGACACAGACTCTAACCTCATGCCTTTAATGCACTGCCTGAGCTGAGATGTCACCTTTTTTTTATAAAACCTTGTTATCTCAAGAATGTGACTTAAAAGAAGTTCTGGGATTTACATATTAATGAACCGAAACCTGCATCCCATTCTAACAGATGAAAGTCATAACAGCCAGCTAGGTTTATTCAATATATAATTTCAGTTGCATGACGCTGTAATCTTTTGCCATAAATTCTGTGTCTTATGGTCCTGCTCCACAGCTACCATATCAACCTTGCCAATCAAGATGGATGCCAAGGCAATGCACCATTGAAATCAGAGCCGGTACCCAGTGAATTCAGCTCAGCAAGTGTTCTAATCGATGCCAGGCACTCACATCTCATGACATGATCCCTTGGCATTGGCCATACCCACCCCCATGTCCACTAACATTGTCATCTGGCATGTGCCAGCTTCTATACCCTGCCTATACACTCCAAGATTGGGGTGGTGCTGGAAAAGCACAGCAGGTCAGGCAGCATCCGAGTAGCAGGAAAATCGACATTTTGGGCAAAAGCCCTTCATCAGAAATTAGCCCTCATTCCTGATGAAGTGCTTTTGCCCGAACTGTCAATTCTCCTGCTCCTCGGATGCTGCCTGACCTGCTGTGCTTTCCAACACCACTCTAATCTTGACTCAGCACCGAGTGACCAGTTGCAGCAGTAGCCATGTTCAATAAAACCTGCCAGTGTTCACCCTCCTAAGTATGAGGGATCAGGTTTTATTATACAGTCAGCCTGGAGTCTCTGAAGTCCCTTATCGTTAGCATGCCGACAGTTTATTCATGAAGTAATTTGCAAACATTTCCGATCATCGCATAATCTCACACTCCCTAGCTCCCATAACGTCTAATGCTTGCATGAGCAATAATCAACAAAAAGGGATGGGTCTGTTCTTTGTAAAATGAATTGAAAAGTCACATATTCATCCTTATCGTAAACCAAACAATAAAGTTACTGAAATATTTTATGCATACGTGAGTGTGAGATATGAGATAAAGAGTTGTCCAACCCTGCCAAGACTCAGTCCTTGTAAAGTGCTCATGAAAGCACTTAAGGAAGTCAATGGTCTCCTATAGAGTACGATGGCTCATTATAACACTCTAGCCTCAAAAGAAAGAAAAACTTCTCATATTGTGACGCTCATCAGCCACCAACTGTCCTGACAGAATAAAGACTGACAATTAGAATGATCAGGGGAGATATTGTAGTGTAAGACTCTGGAGAAGACAATGCCTTTACTGTTCATCCCTAGTTGCCCCTTGAGAAAATGGTAGTGACCTGTCTTCTTGAACCACTGCAGTCCATGTTCTGAAGATTGACCCACAATGCCCTTAGGGAGGGAATGCCAAGATTTTGACCCAACGACACTGAGAGAACAATGGGGGATCATCCAAAGAATGTTCAATTTTTTTTAGATCCTTCCCTAAATTGTCAATGGAAATGATGAGTAGAAGGGAACGCAATGCCAAAGACATGGTTTCCAAACCTGCCAGCTCAACCAGCCAAAACACCACCCCAAATTGTGTGAGTTTGGGTTTGTCCACTCTGGGTTAGATGTAATCCTGTATGTTTCAGCACATAATGTTCTTTATAAGTTAGAGGATTGAAAAAAAATGTTTTTAAAAGCATAGGGCGGAGTCTGCCCTGTCCCTGAATGACATGGGTATTGTGGCAGATTGGCACCAAGGAGCTTCTTACCATCAAGAGCAAAAGATCCCATTTTCTAACCAAGTGTTGAACAGCAAGTTGAGATTCTCATTATTGAGTGACAGGAGGCCTATTTACATGCATTGGCATCTGCTTTATGACAATGTCTCATCTTGTTCATGTCCAGTTTCCCATTCTCCCATACACCTGATAGAAGGTAGAGAATTCCTGACATGAAAAACAGGGCAGGTGACTCCAGCTCACCCTTTGCACCTCTGGCCCTCCATCAGTCATTAACAACACGGTGCATGGCCCTATAGGCAGCGACCACATGTTCCTCCATCCAACAGGACCTGCATGTTGGCAAATTTATCCTCTGCTTGTCACATCCAGATGGGTAAAACGTACCATGCAGGGTAGCAGCAGGTTGCCACCTATTGACTGGGTGCACAGCTGAGTTTGAAGGATGGCACAGGTGCCAGGAATCCCAGGAAATTCTGACAGGATCTTCTATTTCTGCCTATGGTGACTAGGAGAATTTGAAGATTAGGGTTCCTAGGGCCTAGACACATAGGAGATAAGGCAAGTTTGGGAATGATAGCTTGGAAAAATGTGCTTATGGAGAGAAGCTCTCCATGACTCTCCCCAAATCATAGAATCATACAGCAAACAAAAGACCCTTTGGCAAAATATATACTACTACATGCACTAGCCCACTTTCCAGCACTAGGCCCATAGCCTTGAATACTATGACGCTTCTAGTGTTTGTCCAGCAACTCTGAGGTTTCCTGGCAGCACAGTGGCTCAGTGGTTAGCACTGTAGTCTCACAGTATCAGGGAGCTGGGTTCAATTCCAACTCAGGTAACTCCTATCTGTGTGGAGTTTGCACATTCTCCCTGTGTCTGTCTTGGTTTCATCAAAATGCTCCAGTTTCTTCCCACAGTCCAAAGATGTGCAGGTTTGGTGGTTTAGCCATGGGAAATGTGGGATTACACGGATAGGTAGGTCTGGATGGGATGCTCTTTGGAGGATGGGTGTGTATTCAAAGGGGGCTGAATGGCCTGCTTCCACACTTTAGGGATTCTAACTACTCCTCCAGGCAGTGCATTCCAAATCCTTACCGTCCTCTGGGTGACACTGAGCCAATTTCTGGTACGTTTTAGCCCTATATTTTGTTTATTGCAAATTTTTTTTAATCTCCTGGGCTTTATCGCTTCAGTGACAATGATATGGAGAATGTCGAATGTCTCTCTGGGGAATTCATTACAAAACCAGGGGACCAACAGGAAATGGATGTAAGAGCCCAACTAGTCCAGTTACTGTCTTTCAGGGAAGGAAATGAGCTACCTTAACCCAGCATGAATTATATGAGTGACTCCAGGCTCATAATAACAATGTCTAGATTAGAGTGGTGCTGGAAAAGCACAGCAGGTCAGGCAGCATCAGAGGAGCAGGAAAATTGATGTTTCGGGCAAAAGCCCTTCATCAGGAATGAACTGATGAAGGGCTGTGCTTTTCCAGCACCATTCCAATATAAACTCTGATCTCCAGCATCTGCAGTCCTCAATTATGCCTCATAATAACAATGGTAGACTCTTAAAATGTCTGTCTCTAAAATGTCCCAGCCTGCACTGGGATAGGCAATAATAGTCAGCTTTGTCGATAATAACCAGCCAGTGCACCCAGATTTAAAGAGAATTAAAGCTCAGAAAAGATTGGCCCATTTCCTGCAATCTCTGTATCTGAAGACGGAAGTTACATGTTAGTCCACGTTGGAACGCCACCAGGAATAGAAGGCAGCTGGAATTATAATGAAACCACGAGTCAGTCAACAGCAGCTACAAGTCAGTGATTGCTGTTTTGGCTCTGAGCGAGTTGTTAAGGAAAGGGTAGCAGGTCTTATTGCAATCACTGTTCCATGTAACAGAGATATTGCTTCAACAGTGGAAAACCCCACTTGACAAGATTCCCAACAGTCAGGATCTTTGTCAAATAAAGCCTATTGTTGAGGATTGCTGGCCAGCCTGCAGCGTTGTGATTCCCCTGATTTTGCAATGCTTTGTAAAATTTCCCACCCTGCTGTAAGGTCATAAAAGATGCTCATGTTTGGTGCCAAGTTTTCTTTCCCTGCCAAAACTGCACACATGTGGATCCAACAAATGACCCCAGGTAGACTGATGCTAAGTCCCATTCATGAGTTAGTTGCACTATTTGAGTTTGTTAACAGGCAAGCTTCTTGTACCCTAGGGCTGCGGGGGGTGGGTGGGGTGGGGTGCAGGTTTAGCTCAGTTGGCTGAATGAGTGATGTCAGCAGCATGGGTTCAATTCCTGCCCAGCTGAGGTTACGCAGCATGGGTTCAATTCCTGCACCAGCTGAGGTTACCACAAAGAACTCGGCTTCTCCACCTAACGGTCACCCCATCAGTGGGCGGCATGGTGGCACAGTGGTTAGCACTGCTGCCTCACAGCGCCAGAGATCCGGGTTCAATTCCCGCCTCAGGCAACTGTCTGTGTGGAGTTTGCACGTTCTCCCCGTGCCTGCGTGGGTTTCCTCCGTGTGCTCCGGTTTCCTCCCACAGTCCAAAGATGTGCAGGTCAGGTGAATTGGCCATGCTAAATTGCCCCTTACCTAGTGTTAGGTAAGGGGTAAATGTAGGGGTATGGGTGGGTTGCGCTTCGGCGGGTCGGTGTGTACTTGTTGGGCCGAAGGGCCTGTTTCCACACTGTAATGTAATCTAATCTAATCTGAGTTCGGGCAACTGCCAGGTTAAACTCGCCACCAGTCCCATTTCTCTCTCAGTCTCTGTCTCTCTGCAATGAGAGAGCATCTCTATAGTCTTGTAGGACTCTGGCAACTTTATCTTTCTATGTAGTACTCCAGTCGCAATCTCACCAATGTATAACCGTATAACAGAAACATAACATCCCTTATCGCTGTTGTCATTGGTCGCTCAAAGACCCACAGGACTCATGACCAATGACATGAAATTTCCTAGTTGAATAATCATATGCGTTAGAGAGTGATTGCCAATGACGGTGACAACACTTCCATCTAATTTCCCTCTTAGTCAATAAAAGATGACATTCGCTTAGCTTTCCTGATCACTAGCTGGACCAACATACCTCTGTGATTCATGCACTAAGACACCCAGATCTCCCTACGTATCAGAGCTCTGCAGTCTTTCACTATTTAGATAATAAGCGCATTTTTAAAATACTGTTGCCGAAATGGACAATTTCACATTTTCCAATATTGTACTCCATTTGTCAGATCTTAACCCATTCACGTAACCTATCCATTTCCTTTCATAGTCTCCTTATGTCCTCTCCACAACCTACTCTCTGACAGCTATCAGACCTTTGATCCCTTCATCCATATCATTTATTTAAATTGTGAAGAGTTGAGGCCCCAGCACTGATCAGTAGTGGCATCCCACCAGCCTGAAAAGTACCCATTTATTCCTAAAAGTAAAAAGTCCTATGGCATAATTTTGAAGAGGGAGTTCGCCCCAACATTTATCCCCAAACTCCACCTCTAAACCTTTTCAATTAATCATGACAATTGAGATTCCTGAGACGACTTCAGTCTGGGGAATGGGAGCCAGTGATCCAGCATCATCTGCTCTTGATCTTTGTTCAGAGACCTCTGCCCACAAGCGGGCATGAGCATCAGGGCAGCAGGGCTCTGACACTCTCCATGACCGTTTGACCCACACCATGGAGGTGGCAGGTGGCACTGGGAAGGCCAAATATACCGACAGAAAAGGTCAAGCGAGGAGGCAGTGGGGGTGGATGAAGGCCTGTGCATAGTATGGGAGATGAAACAGTGGAGAAAGCTAATGACCAAAAGTTTGTCCAAACAAACACTTGCACACCAACCAGGATGTGTACAATCACGGGGACTGAGATACTTGAATGATTCTTGCCCTGCCTTTTCTTCCACCTGCCTGGCAGCTGCATCTAATGCTATTTTCCTGATGTTAATCAGCAACTGAGTTAAAATCTGGCCTAAAATTTCACTGGTCCTGCACTAGAATTAATGGTTACCAGCAGGACTTGAGCAATCTATTGACTTTGGCTGAGGATTTAAGTGATATACAGATCAAACTGAGCAACCAGATTAACATGAGAAGTCACATCCAGGGATTCTCAGAAGCCACATCGCCACAGGTACTCTCAATTTTCAAAGCGCATTGGTTGTATTGGCAGAAATAAAGGCACTCCTGTAAAACATAGCCTGTGAGAGGTGACTTCTTTTAACAATGGTTGCAGCTATTGTGTTTTATTTCTTCCAGGGTCATGACCAACATTGGGAAGGCCACATGTAACTGTGCCCTGACCTGGGTTGTCCACATTGTGTGTGACTGAAGTCATGTATTGACCAGACTGGGCAGAGGCTACATAGTTCTCTGAAAAATCAAATCAATTGTGTTTTTATGTCAAAAGCGGAAGAATACAAATGTTGCAAATCTGAAATGAAAACAGAAAACACTAACCATTCAGCAAGCCCAGCAGCTTTGTGGGGAAAGAATCAGTATTAATGTTTCAGATCACTAACCTTCCTTCAGGACAGTTGGATCTCTCTGCAGGTGCTGTCTGACCTGCTGAATATTTCTGGCACATTGTAGATACTTAGGACAAATTGGCAGTTGTCACCTTCCTCTGGGCCAGTATCTGAATTAAAATAAGCACACATGCACATAGTTACACACTCAGCTTTACACTTGCACATTGTCACACACTCAGTTTTACACATTGTACACTGTCACAGACACAGACAGCTTTATACTTAGTGAACCATACACACACTGATCATACGGTATGAAGTCTGAACAGAATCAACAGAGATGGATAAAAATGGGTGTAATCTCAGGGTGCTGAGTAGATACTCCTGTTTGTATGCTTCTGTGACACACTCCATTGTAATTGCTTGTCCTTTATGGGAAAACTAGAATCACAAAGACTCCAACCAACATGGATATACTCCCTCTGCTGCATTATCCAGCATTGCACAATGTGAGCATCAGGTCCTTACAGGACCACAGGCCTTCTACCTGCACTTACCTTTCACTGTACAGATGTGATGGGGTACGGGTGGCATTCTGTACTTTGCCAGCATGATACACACATAATGGGCAGGGGTACATCAAGTCTTCAGTTTCTCAACCGGCAAAATTAAAACAGGGCCTATCTGCTAGCAAATAGAGTCATAGAGTACAGCATGGAAACAGACCCTTCGGTCCAACCCGTCCATGCCGACCAGATATCCCAACCCAATCTAGTCCCACCTACCAGCACCCGGCCCATATCCCTCCAAACCCTTCCTATTCATATACTCATCCAAATGCCTCTTAAATGTTGCAATTGTACCAGCCTCCACCACATCCTCTGGCAGCTCATTCCATACACGTACCACCCTCTGCATGAAAATGTTGCCCCTTAGGTCTCTTTTATACCTTTCCCCTCTCACCCTAAACCTATGCCCTCTAGTTCTGGACTCCCCGACCCCAGGGAAAATACTTTGTCTATTTACCCCATCCATGCACCTCATGATTTTATAAACCTCTATAAGGTCACCCGTCAACCTCTGACGCTCCAGGGAAAACAGCCCCAGCCTGTTCAGCCTCTCCCTATAGCTCACATCCTCCAACCCTGGCAACATCCTTGTAAATCTTTTCTGAACCCTTTCAAGTTTTACAACATCTTTCCGATAGGAAGGAGACCAGAATTGCATGCAATATTCCAACAGTGGCCTAACCAATATCCTGTACAGACATAACATGACCTCCCAACTCCTGTACTCAATACTCTGACCAATAAAGGAAATATTGTCATTGAATTTCTCGCCCTTATTTCTGTTTCAATTTCTCAGTTTCTTACCCATTGCCTGGCAGGGAAGATAGCATTTACTCTTGAGAACGTTCTGCTGAGAGTATGATTTTAAAAAGAACATATCAATGAATGGCTCCGAGTGTAACTAACAAAGCATTCCATGCACTTATTCAATCGTGCCACCAGTTAATTTCATTCTCTGACTCTGCAAGTCCTGGCAGAATGCATTGTTTCTCATTCACCTGTCTGCAATGTGTTTATTAACCCTCTCATGACTGCATTCACATTCCCTCTGAACCAGCAAGTGAAGAGTTTATAAGCTAAAACCATATCCCAGTGCCGGACTAAGGAAGTGATGCGCTGTCAGTGGCATTCTAATGGGTGACACAATGAAGCAAAGTTCTGGTTACCCTCTCTGGGGGACATAAAAGACTGCACGGCACTACTGAAGAGGCATTTTCCCTGGTGGTCCTTTGCTAATACTTATCCCTTCACCAACATCACTAGAATGAGGTGAAAAGTGTTGGAGGGAATCCTGAGGGACAGAATGTACATGTACAGTAGCGCCTCGACTTACGAACTTAATCCGTTCCGGGACTCGGTTCACGAACCGAAACGTTCGCGAACTGAATCAATTTTCCCATTGTGTGGATATTTCCGGAGTCTTATCTCTTTTTTGTCTCTTGGAGGTTGGTGATGCCACAAGAAAACGATCCAGAGAAACTTGTTTTTTCCTTTGTTGCAGAATTTTCTGAAAATGGGACATCATATTGTCATTTAAAATGTTCACCTTCGTTCGTACCTTGAATTTCGTACGTACGTTGAAGCAAAATTTTACGTACAATCCTGTTCGTAAACCGATTTGTTCGTGAACGGGGTCGTTCGTATGTTAAGGCGCTACTGTATTTGGAAAGGCAAGGACTGATTAGGGATAGTCAGAACTGATTGTAAATTTAATCTGAGAGAAATGTCAGACTCTTGGATATGGTGGAGTGGGATGAAGAAGAAATGGATGTTATTGTACTCTTTGAGGCAAGAGAATCACTCTACAATATCTCTTTGACCCCAATCTTTCAGCTGCCTCCTTCTGACATATGAGCTCAGTCTGTTAGTTATCAAGCAAAGCAACAAAGCTGAACAAAGAGACCCATGGGGAGAAAGTGAGAACTGCAGATGCTGGAGATCAGAGCTGAAAATGTGTTGCTGGAAAAGCGCAGCAGGTCAGGCAGCATCCAAGGAGCAGGAGAATCGACGTTTCGGGCATGAGCCCTTCTTTCCTGAAGAAGGGTTCATACCCGAAAGAGACCCACGGGTACAGGTTTATAGTTCCTTGAAGGTGGAGTCACTGGTAGACTGGGTAGTGAAGAAGGCACTTAGTACACTTGCTTTCATTGGTCAGTGCATTGAGTATAGGATTTGGGAGGTCATGTTATGGTTGTACAAAGCATTGGTTAGGTCATTTTTGGAATACTGCATCCAATTCTAGCCTCCCTGCTATAGGAAGGATGTTGTTAAACTTGAAAGGATGCAGAAACGATTTACAAGGATGTTGCCAGAGTGAAAGCGTTTGAGTTGTAGGTAGGGAGAAGCTGAATAGGCTGCAGTTATTTTCCCTGGAGTGTGGGAGGCTGAGGGGTGACCTTATAGAGAATAACAAAATCATGAGGGACATGGATAGAGTGAATAGCCAAGGATGTTTTCTCAGGATAGGGGAATCCAAAAATAGAGGGTATAGGTTTAGGGTGAGAGGGGAAAGATATAATAGACCTAAGGGGCAATGCTTTCACACAGAAGATGGTGCATGTGTGGATTGAGCTGCCGGAGGAAGTGGTGGAGGCTGGTACAATTATAACATTTAAAAAGCATCTGGATGGGTATATGAATAGGAAGGGTTTAGAGAGATATGGGCCAAATGCCAGCAAATGGGACTAGATCAGTTTAGGATATCTGGTCGGCATGGACAAGTTGAACAGAAGGGTTTGTTTCCACCCTGTACAATTCGATGACTCCGTGACTCTATAGCTCTAACCTAGTGCACATGCTTTCTCAGTGTAAATTTTTATAATGTCCTCCACAATCACAGCATATCTCAAAGCATGTAACAATCAATTAGGCATTTGGAGTGTAGGCCCTGGGCTAATACTGGAGAAAGTGAGGACTGCAGATGCTGGAGATCAGAGCTGAAAATGTGTTGCTGGAAAAGTGCAGCAGGTCAGGCAGCATCCAAGGAGCAGGGGAATCGATGTTTCGGGCATGATCCCATTCCTGAAAAAGGGCTCATGCCCGAAACGTCGATTCTCCTGCTCCTTGGATGCTGCCTGACCTGCTGCGCTTTTCCAGCAACACATTTTCAGCCCTGGTCTAATACAGGAAAGGTGACTGCCAGTTTGCACACAGCTATGTAATAATGACTACATAAGCATTTTTTAAAAAACACGACATTCAGGTATTGGCCAAGATACCTGTGAAAATGCCCAAAAGCCCAAAATGATGTTGTGGAATCTTTCACAGACCTGAGCAAGTGAACAGGGTCTTGATTTCACATTACACCAGAAAGACAGTACATGTGAGAATGCAGCACCCCCACATTACTGTACTTGGGACATCAACCAAGATTAACATGCAAGTCTTTGGGGTGCGACTTGAACTTACCACCAATTGAAACATTCAAGAGGGCATTGGATAAATATTTGAATAGAAAAAAATATGCAAAGCTGCAGAGAGAAAGCAGGAGATGGACACAAGGTAATGATGGTCATTTAAAGGACAGACACGATGGGATGAATGGCTTTCTTCTGCGCTATAAGTCTTCTGTGATCTGAATTCAGAGTTGAGAGTGCTATCCACTACACAACAGCTCGCACAGGAGAAAAGGGTGAAAAATAGACTTGCATTTATTCTTCATCTTTCCGGGCATTATCCAGATCCAGTTTCGTTGTACAAAAAAAAATTGGAATTCATTGTTTGATAAACTTTTTTGACAAATTTCGTCAGAACAAAATCAGGTATTTATAAGGGTAACTGATTGAAGGCACACTCCTAGTCCACCAGAGATGGACAGCGGGAAAGAAAGAATGACAGTCAAATAGGACGAGAGATGGACAAGAGCAGAGAAAGAAGAGACAAGTAAACATGGAGAAATAAAGACAAAGAAGTCAAAGTGAGAGTAAAAGAGATGAGCAGAGAGAAAGACAGAGATGGAGAGAAATGGAGAAGATGTCAGATTCTTTTACTATTCATTCAGGAGATTTGGCTGTCACCTCAAATTTATTGCCCTTTGCTCGTTGCCCTGGGGAAGGTGCTGATGAGCTGCCTCCTTCAACCACTGCAATTTGTGGGGTCTAGGTACAACCACAATGGTGTTAAGGAGAGGAGAATGGTGAAGGGACAGTGATGGCTCCATATCGAAAATGAAAGGACTGACAGAGGGAAACATAAGGAAAGGATTCCATGGAAAAGATACGGAGGAGAGACAAGCCTCAACAAACATAGGATGGAGTCTAACAAAATCAAGTTGAGACAAATGGTGAGCACCTGAAACCCTCAGGATGACAATAATGAAGCTTGTTCATCTGCCCAATGCAGCATTTTTCTAATATTTTTACACTGAAGGCTATGCTACTTTAACATCCTGAACATCATTCCAAATAGTTTTCTGTTTTTCACTTTCAACTCCCTGCCTTATTTCCACTGGAATTACTTTTTTCTCTCTCTCTCTCTCTCTCTCTCAACATTTCTGGCAATTCCTCACTCAGACCACATTCCAGGCATTTATCTGGCACCGCCTCGTGAAAGGAAACGGCCAGGGGTGTGTTGTGAGAAGCTTTTACAGGTTGTTGGCGGGAAATTTTATAAAATGCTAACTGGGAGAGCTGGAATCAGACCAATGCTTCAGCCTCAATAATAAAAGGCAAATATGCTTTGGGGAGAAAGACCTCAGCAGATGAGGGAAAAACGCAATTAACATTTCAGCTCCTGTGATACAGTTCCTCCCTCCACAGATGTTGCCTGACCCACTGATTTTTGCTTAATCCATTGGAGATGGATATTGGCTGGGCCAGCATTTATTCCTCATCTCTGATTGTTAGGAGTCAGACGCATTTCTGTGGGTCTGGAGTCACATATAGGTCAGCAGATGTCCTTCGCTATAGGGGACTTTTAAGGAACAACAATGGGTACCTATAGTCAGCTATTTATTCCAACTTGGTTTGTTAAATTGAATTCAAATTTCCACCATCTGCCGTGATTGTTATTTTTGTTTCCGACTCCCAGTATCCTTGGCATTTTGCTTTTGTGTTAGACCTCCATATCCGTGCCCGAATTATTCAGTTCCTGCATCTGGGGGCAGATGTGGCCAAAGCATTGCTGCTTCCTGCTTGTACTCTCTCTTGGCCAGAGCTTGTTCTGGAGCAGCTGGAGGTTTTGGCACAAAGGTATACATTGTGCTGTGTTGCCTGAAGCTGGGGATAGTGGAGAATATAAGAACTACTTATATTGACTATTTTGGAAACAGCTGCTGAAAATGTGTTGCTGGAGAAGCGCAGCAGGTCAGGCAGCATCCAGGGAACAGGAGAATCGACGTTTCGGGCATAAGCCCTTCTTCAGGAATGCCTTACAAGGATGCCTTCCTTGAAGAAGCTCTCTTCTCCCTCTACTTTCTCCTATTTTGGAAACAGGTAAAATAGCAAAGTCAAAACAGCTCGCAAGGGAAAAAAAAAGTGATTGCAGTATTATAAATAACATAAAACAGCACCTTCTATATTCGTAGAATCCCTACAGTGTGGAAGCAGGCCATTCAGCCCAACAAACCCATACTGGATCTACCAACAGCATTCCACCCAGACCCATCCCCATAAACCTGTTAATCCACCTAATTTACATATCCCTGAACACTATGGACAATGTAGCATGGCCAATCCATCCATTCTGCACAATGTTGGACTCTGGGAAGGAAACCAACACAGATGCAGGGAGCGCATGCAAACCCCACACAGACAGTGGTTCGAGGCTGGAATTGAACCTGGGTCCCTGGTGCTGTAAGGCAGCCATGCTAACCACTGAGCCACTGTATTCTAAAGACAAATTTTTTTATTGGTAATTCTAAGGTGGTGGAAATAGTGTTATACAGTATTTATTGTTCCAAGGATATTAAATGTTAAGATTCACAAAAATATGAAGGGATAACACAGATTATAGAGAGAAACTAACCCCACTAGCATGGTGGCTCAGTGGTCAGCACTGGTATCTCACTGTACCAGGGATCCAGGTTCAATTCCACCCTCAGGTGACTGGGTGTGTCCGTGGAGTTTGCACAATCTCCCTGTGTCTGCATGGGTTTGCTCTGATTTCCTCCCAATGGCTATGCCAAATTGCCCATAGTGTTAGGTGGATTAGCCATAGAAATGCAAGACTACAGGGTCTGGTTGGGATACTTTTTGGAGGGTTGGTGTGGACTTGACTGGCCTACTCCCACTTTGTAGGGGTTCTGTGCTTCTATTCTATGATTACTGGAAGGGCCAAGAAGCAAAAAGATTGAATAAAATTGGCAAAGAACTGGATAAGAACTTTTAATAAAGCAAGTTGTAATGGTCTGATAGGTTGCTGGAAGCAAACTCAATAATAGCTTCCAAAGAGAATTGGACAAACACTTGAAGAGAAATACAATGCAAGGATACAGGGAATGTGGGGCTAATTAGACTGCACTTTCTATGAGCTGACACAGGGACGATGAGCCAAGTAGCCTTCTTCTGTGCTGCATGGTCCTCTGATTCTAAGCCAGAATGATGTTATTAAGCTTGGAATCAGCCAAGACTTGGTTAAATGACAATCTGAGGTGTGGTAATATAGTGACAATGATACTTCATTATTCATACACGGGATGTAGGCGGCTGGTCCAGCGTTTATTGCCCATCCCTAATTGCCCTTGAGAGGTGGTGGTGGTGAACCGCTGCAGTCTAATGTGCTGTAGGTAGACCCACAGTGCTCTCGGAGAGAGAGAGTTCCAGGATTTTGACCCAGTGACACTGAAGAAACGATGATATATTTCCAAGTCTGGATGGTGGAAAGAGGAACTTGCAGGTGGTGGTGTTCCCATCTTGAGTGTTGTTGGAGCTGCACCCATCCAGGCAAGTGGGAGATATTCCATCACTCTCCTCATTCGTGCCTTGTAGATGATGGACAGGCTTTGGGGAGTCAGGAGGTCAGTCTAAATAGAGACTGGGACAGTCATAGTATAAAGGACAGAGAGGGAGAAGAATATCTGGAATGTGTACGGATTCATTTTCCTGATCAATATGCTTCCCCCCAGGGAAGTAAATGTTGCTGGACTCAGTGCTGGGGAATCAAACAGATCACGATGATTAAGTGGTAGCAGAGCAATAGCTGGGGGATGATCATTGTTTAAGGTGTCGATTAGATATGGGAAAGGGCCAGCAGCAATCTGGAACAAAAATAATTAAACAAGGAGGGCCATTGTCCCAAGTAAATGGGAATTAATGATTGGTGGCAAATTGGCAATACGAGCCTTGGAGAAAGTGAGTCTGCAGCTGCTGGAGATCAGTGTCGAGAGTGTGGTGCTGGAAGAGCACAGCAGGTCAGGCAGCATCCGAGGAGCAGGAGAATCGACGTTTTGGGCATAAGCCCTTCTTCAGGAATAAGGTATTGCAAATTGGCAATATAAGCCTCGGACTTGGTTTCCATCCCGTTGTAGTACATTCCTATGGAAGGAAAGCAGCAAACAAATGCAGATGTCTCTGGATAATCAAAAAAAAAGGTGAAGATGAAGCAGATGATGGGTGGATATATGGACAAAACTAAATAAAAGCCAAAAACTGCAGATACTGGAAATCTGAATTGAATTGAATTGAATTTATTGTCACACGTACCGAGGCACAGTGAAAGGTTTTGTCTTGTGAGCAATACAGGCAGATCACAGAGTTAAGTAGCATAGATAGTAAATAATAGGTAAACAGCAGCAAAAACAAAATCACAGGTACAGGCGAATGCTGCGTGTTTGTGAGTCCATTCAGTATTCTAACAACAGTAGGGTAGAAACTGTTTTGAAACTGGCAGGTGCGTGTGTTCAGGCTTCTGTACCTTCTCCCCAATGGTGGAGGTTATAGAAAAGCATTGCCAGGATGGGATAGATCTTTGAGAATGCTGGCGGCCTTTCCTTGACAACGGGCCTGGTAGATGGATCCTATAGACGGTAGGTTGGCCTTTGTGATTGTCCGGGCTGAGTTCACCACTCTCTGTTACCATCTCCAATCTTGAATGGTACAGTTGCCATACCAGGTAGTGATACATCCAGACAGAATGCCTTCGATGGCGCACCTAGAAAAGCTGGCAAGGGTATTCGCCATCATGCCAAATTTCCTCAACTGCCTGAGGAAGAAGAGGCATTGTTGGACCTTTGTAACCAGTGCGTCCACATGAAGAGCCTAGAAGGCTTGCTGTAGATGACCACTCCCAGGAGCTTGACACTCTCCATTCGTTCCTCCTCTGTGCTGTTAATGTGTAGGGGGGCATGAGTAACATCCCGCCAAAAGTCAATCATGAGTTCCTTGGTTTTGCCGGCATTGAGAGCTAGGTTGTTCTCAGTGCACCATTTTTCCAGGACTTCCACCTCCCGTCTGTAGTCTGTTTCATCGCTATCTGAGATTCGACCGACTATGGTGGTGTCATCAGCGAATTTGTAAATGGCATTAGTCTGGTATTTGGTGACGCAGTCCTGGGTATACAGTGAGTACAGTAGGGGGCTGAGTACACACCCAGGGAGGCGCCAATGTTGAGTGTTAGTGAGGATGAAATATCGTCCCCAGTCTTCACTGATTGTGGCCTGTGGGTCAGGAAACTGAGGATCCAGTTGCAGAGAGTGGGGCTTAGTCCAAGATCACTAAGTTTAGTAATCAGTCTCGAGGGGATAATAGTGTTGAAGGCCGAACTGTAGTCAATGAGTAGGATTCTTACGTAGCTGTTCTTGGTGTCAAGGTGTTCTAGGGAGGAGTGAAGGGCAAGTGATATGATATCTGATGTGGATCTGTTGGTCTGATAGGCAAATTGGAGTGGGTCAAGAGTAGTGGGGAGGCTGGAGTTGATTAATGCCATGACCAGCCTTTCAAAGCGCTTCATGACCACCAAAGTTAGGGCCACTGGGCAGTCATTGAGACATGCTGCATGAGCCTTCTGAAATACAACAAAAACTGCAGGGGAAACTCAGGAGCTCTGGCAGCATCTGTGCAGAGAAAACAGAGCTAATGTTTTGAGTCCAGTATGACTAACTTCTAAAATGGTGGACTGAGACTAGCATGGATCTTGCAGCTGCTCCTGAGATTCAAGCGAGAGGTTGGAGAGGCTGGAACTTTTTATAATGGAGTGTAGGAGGTTGAGGAGTGATTTTATAGAGATTCATAAAATCATGAGGGGCATAGACCCTAGGTGTCTTTTCCCTAGGGTAGGGATTTCAAGACTAGGGGACATATTTTTAAGGCGAGAGGAGAAAAGATTTTAAAAAAGACATAAGGGGCAATTATATTTACACAGAATAGTTCGTGTGGGGAATGAACATCCAGAGGAGGAGTGGAGGCAGATAAAGTTACAACATTTAAAATACATTTGGATAAATACAAGAATAGAAAAGGTTGGGAGGGATGTGGACAGGCAGGTGGGACTAGTTTAGAACATAGAACATAGAACGTAGAACATTACAGCACAGTACAGGCCCTTCGGCCCTCGATGTTGCGCCGACCTGTCATACCAATCTGAAGCCCATCTAACCTACACTATTCCATGTACTTCCATATGCTTGTACAATGACGACTTAAATGTACATAAAGTTGGCGAATCTGAGTAAAGAAACTACCTCTGACATCTGTCCTATATCTATCATCCCTCAATTTAAAGCTATGCCCCCTCGTGTTCACCATCGCCATACTTGGAAAAAAGGGTCTCCCTGTCCACCCTATCTAACCCTCTGATTATCTTATATGTCTCTATTAAGTCACCTCTCAACCTTATTCGCTCTAATGAAAACAGCCTCAAATCCCTCAGCCTTTTCTCGTAAGACCTTCCTTCCATACCAGGCAACATCCTAGTAAATCTCCTCTGCACCCTTTCCAAAGCTTCCACATCCTTCTTATAATGTAGTGACCAGAACTGTACACAGTACTCCAAGTGC
>NC_057712.1:126809726-126822118 GCF_004010195.1 Chiloscyllium plagiosum
TACACCCTCATCCAGGTTGTTTATAAAAATGATGAACAGCAGTGGACCCAACACCGACCCTTGCGGTACACCACTAGTAACTGGACTCCAGGATGAACATTTCCCATCAACCACCACCCTCTGTCTTCTTTCAGCAAGCTTATTACTGACCCAACCGCTATATCTCCCACAATCCCATTCCTCCACGTTTTGTACAATAGCCTACTGTGGGGAACCTTATCAAACGCCTTGCTGAAATCCATATACACCGCACCAACCGGTTTACTCTCATCTACCTGTTTGGTCACCTTCTCAAAGAACTCAATAAGGTTTGTGAGGCACGGCCTACCCTACACAAAACTGTGCTGACTATCCCTAATCAAATTATTCTTTTCCAGATGATTATAAATCCTATCTCTATAACCTTTTCCAACACTTTACCAACAACTGAAGTAAGGCTCACTAGTCTATAATTACCAGGGTTGTCTCTACTCCCCTTCTTGAACAGGGGAACCACATTTGCTATTCTCCATCTTCTGGCACTGTTCCTGTAGAATCAGGAATTCCTTTAGTTTGAGATTATGGTTAATGACTCTATGGCTCTAGGACATGAAACGTTAACTCTGTTTCTCTTTTCTCTTTTCACAGATGCTGCCAGACCTGCTGAGCTTCTTCAGCTCTTTGTGTTTTATCTTGGGTGCGATGGATGTCAGGTTGTTAATACAAGTGAGAATCAAACTGAATGTAGAAAGCTCAGAGGAAGTGGCAAAGGAACCAGAGAGGTGACAGGAGAGCATGAAAAGACTCTGGCAGGTTAGATAAAAGCACTGATCTGGTAAAGGTATATTAAGCTCAATTAACTTGACTGAGAATTCTGAAAGGGTTGATGAGGGTGATGGGGTTGATGTGGTGAAGGTGGACTTCCAATAGCTGTTACAGTGTCACAGAAATGGTTTGCCAGCAAAGTTGAAGCCCATGGAATAAAAGAGTTGGTAGCAATATACATGCATAGTTGGCTATGCAACATTATTTTCTGGTCTGAAGGTTAGCACTCCCAGGGTGCGATATCAGAATCACTGCTTTTCACGTTCTCTATTAATGACCGAGACTTTGGCATACGGATCACTGTTGCAAATGTGTAGATAACAGCAGACCTGGAAATGTCCTGAACTGTGAGGAGAATAATGATGAACTTTCAAGAGGAAATATGCAAGTTGGTGAATTGGGTGAAAATATGGCAGATGCTCGGGTAGGAAGAATGAGAAAAGCAATATAAAGTAAAGGGTGCAAGGGTTAAAAGAACATTTTCAAACAGATTTCACATTGAAACTGGAAATCATAGAAGCTTACAGAAGAGATGGAGGCCATTTTGGTCCCCGTCCTCATGCTATCCCTTTGAGGAAGCTAGGTGAAAGTGAGGACTGCAGATGCTGGAGATTAGAGTCGAGAGTTCCAGCACCACACTCCCGACACTTTCAGGAAGCTGTCTAGTTCGTCCTATTACCATGTCTTTAATTCTAGCTTTGCATATCTTTCCTTTTTCAAGTAGAGCCCCAATTTCCTTTGAAAGTCACTTTTGGATCAAATTCTACCAGCACCGCCAATCACAATGTTTACAAAGGAACTAACATTTGAAGAGAAAGTTAATTATTGCGACAGGCTTGTCTGGTGTTCTGTATTTAGAGTTACTTTATATGGTTTAAAATGTGAGCTATTTTGGAATAGGCAGAAGTTTACATGTATTTATAATTTGTGTTACATTTCACCAATCAGGTGGGGAGGTGCTTTGGAGCAATATCTCAGGATTGAAAAGGGCAGGGTATCTCCAGCAAGATACTGGAGTTCAGGCAGATCCCCAGTCAGTGATATTTAGGTTTCTTAAAAGCATTATTGTAAGTTCCAGTCAGGAACCAGACAGAGAAGATTCCACCTCCTGCTTTGTGTCAAGAAAGAAAAAAAAGAAAAAAAAAAAATGCATGTCAATAGCATCTCTAATTGTACAGGACACAATTTCAAAATCTGCAGTTGATATCGAATTCTTTTCTACAGGAAAGTGACATAGGTAAAGGTCATTCTACTATAGCGCATTTCGTTAATGCAAATTTGCTGAAATTGATGAATTGGGGACACTGTTTCTAAACCACTAATTTTTAACATGTGTGCCAGCTGTAACACAACTACATCGCCAACACTTTAAGCGTTGTTTCTAAAACTTGCTTTCACTATGACACAGGGTTGCACCAGAACGCACCATTGCTTTATAGAAGACATCTCTATAGGCTGATGGATTAGTTAGACACACATGAACTAGGAGAAACAGTATAACATAAAAGGTGTAAACCAACAAGGAGCATCATACGATTACTAACCATTGAAGATGTCAAAGTGCTAATAGGCAAACGGGACTATGGGCATTATAAGTCTCAGCATAGGGCAGGTAGAGGAGTTGAGAGGAGATTTGACAAGGTGAGCAAAAACCACAAGGGGGTGTGGACAGTGTAAACAGGGAGAAACTTTCCCCATTGGGGGAATTGATTGAGAATGAGCAGACACTGATTTTAATTGATCGACAAAAAAAACAGAAGTGACATAAAGAAGATCTGCCTTAAATAGCGTACTGTTAGGATGGAATGCACTGCTTGGAAATAGCATGGAGGTAGATTTAATAGGCTTTCAAAGAGGAGTTGAATGAGCACTTTAGGAGAATAACATATAATGATATTGGGGAAGGGATAAGGAAAGGAACAGAGTTGCTCTTCCAGAGAGCCAGCATGAACAATGACAGGCTGAATGGCCTCCTTCTATGTTGACTATGAGTCTGTGATGTCACAAAGCACTTTACAGTCAGTGAACTACTTCTTATAGTGTGGTCATTATTGTGATGTAATGAAACATGGCAGCCTATTTGAGCATCAAGAATAACACCACTGTTCCTTCTTCAAAATAATGCCTTTGGGTCATTTCCATTGACTTTAAATAGCGGACAGGGCTTTCATTTAGCATCTCATCTGAAAGACGGTACTTTCAACAGTGCAGCATTCCCTTGGTCCTGCAGCAAGCTTGACTTTTATGCTCAAGGCCTGGACAGGGAAGTGACCCTACAATCTAGTGACTGTTCATGGCCTTCAAAAGGCTGACAACTGTCATGAGGAGGTACATCAGAGAACCTCATGGGCTCCATCTGTCCACTCAGGCCATTGGAGCCTCGACCCACCGCCAGTTGGCATGGGTTTCATTCAGAACCAAGTCATGACCTTAGAAACCAAAGATGCCAAAGTGATCAAGGAGGATGAGTGACAATAAGGTGTTTTGGATTAGGGTATGGTATGGTACAGGTGAAGAAGATGTTTACATTTCTAGTCATAGAAACCTATACGTTCTCAGTAACAAATCCAATAAGCAATTCAGGACAACATCCAGAGAGTGGTCTGATTGCAGAGCTCACCACCATCTGGATTGAAGTGAACCACACCAATGTTTTTCAGGAGAAGTCAGATCTCCATGAGGGAGAAAGGAACGAAAGGATATGTTGATAATATGAGGTGTAACATAAGGTGGAAGGTAGCTCACGAGGAGCATAGATATCAACACAATGGGTCCATTGGGCAGAAGAAATGCTATCACTACAACACTTCAATCCTTCTTAGGCCTTGTGTCATTCGCAGAGTAGCACCACCCAGCAAGACTGACCATGTGGCGCTGGAGAAGCACAGACAGTTAGGCAGCACCCGAGGAGCAGGACAATTGACATTTCAGGCATAAGCCCTTCATTAGAAAGAGCTGATGATTCCTGAAGAAGGGCTTATGCCCAAAACGTCGATTCTCCTGCTCCTCGGATGCTGCTTGACCTGCTGTGCTTTTCCAACACCACTCTCCCGACTCTGGTCTCCAGCATCTGCAGTCCTCACTTTCTTCTAGCAAGACTGACCATGCCAATCCTGAATTCTCCAGCAATCTGCTGCGATTAAATAATCTTTTCCCAGATACAAGCAAAACAGAAGAAATGTAGAATCCTTGAAAATAGGAGCAGAGATAGATCTTTCTGAACTTTGAGCCTATTCCACCATTCAATATGATCATAGCTGATCTGATAATCCTCAGCTCCATTTTCTGCCTCTTCCCTAAACCATTGGTTGTCTTACTGATAAATAAAAAAATCTACTTCGGCCTTGAATATAATTAATGACTGTGCCTGAATAGCCCTCCTACAGTAAAGGATTCCACTGATTCACAACCGTCTGAGAGATGAAATTCCTCCTCAACTCCGTCTTAAATGTGGGACCTCATATTCTGAGGTTATGCCCTCTGTCCTAGACTCTCCCAAAGAGGGAAGCAACCTTTCCACATCTACGCTGTCAAGTCTCATAAGAATGTTTCATCTTTCAGTGAGGTCACTTCGCATTCTGCCAAACTCTAATGAGAACGCTCAATCTATGCCAGCTCTCCTCATAATACAATCCCTCCATACTCAGAATCAACCCAGTGAACCTTCTCTGGACTGCCTCCAATGCCGAGATATTTTTCCTTAGATAAGTGGCCACAAATTGTTCATAATATTCTAGCTGAATAGTGCCTTGTTCATTTTGGCAAAAACTCACCACTTTTATATTTCATTTTCTTTGAAATAAAGAACAACATTCCACTAGCCTTCCCTATTTCCTGCTGAATTTCAATGCTAAGTTTCTTTGGAGCATGGAAAAGGGCTCCCAAATTCCTCTTTTCCATAACTTTCTGCAGTCTTTCTCCATTCAAATGAAATATTCTTGACTTCTTCCTGCCAAAGTGCATAACTTCACATTTGCCCACATTACATTCTATCTGCTAAGTTTTTGCACATTTGCTCAACACCCACCCCCCATATGTTTGTGTTATCCTCACTATTTGCCTTCCCACTTATTTTTGTAAAACCTGCAAGCTTGGCTACAATACATTCACGTTCCTCATCTAAGTCATTAGCAGGTATTGCGAATAATTGTGGCCCCAGCACAGATACCTGTGGCACGCCATTAGTTACAGATTGATATCCTGAGAATACCTCATAGTTCCAACTCGCTGTCGTCTATTAGTCAACCAGTCCCCATTCATGCTAACTTATTATGGGCTTGTATTTTAGATCAGATTAGATTCCCTACAGTTTGGAACAGGCCCTTCGGCCCAACCAGTCCATACCAACCCTCCGAAGAGTAACCCACCCAGACCCATTTCCCTCTGACTAATGCACCTGACACTATGGGCAATTTAGCATGGCCAATTCACCTGAACTGCACATCTTTGGATTCTGGGAGGAAACCGGAACACCCGGAGGAAACCCACGCAGACACGGGGAGAATGTGCAAACTCCACACATACAGTCGCCCGAGGCTGGAATCGAACCTGGGACCCTGGTGCTGTGAGGCAGCAGTGCTAACCATTGAGCCACCGTGCTGCCTTTATTTTCTTAAATAGCTTAATGTGTGGAACTTTTACACATGTCTTCTGAAATCCAGACGTATCCCATCCAATACGTCTTCATTATCTAACTTGCTAGTTACCTCCTCAAAGAATTCTAGTAAATTTGTTCACCTTAATTTCCCCTTCATGAAGCCATGCTGATTTTGCTTGATTATATCCTGGAGTTAGGGGAGGCAATGCCCTCGTGGCATTGTTGCTAGACTGTTAATCCAAAGACCCAGGGAATGTCCTGGGGACCCAGGTCCAAATCTCATCATGGCAGATGGTGAAATTTGAGTTCAATAAAAATCTGGAATTAAGAGTTGATTGTCAGGAAAAGAGCTCATCTGATTTGTTAATGGCCTTTAGGACAATAAATGTTGGCTCAGTCAGCGATGTCCTCATCCTGTGAATGAAATTTAAAAATAGTATGTTTTTAAATGCTCTATTATAACATCTTCAAAATACACTGCCATATTTTCCCAATGACAGACATTAAATTAACACCCGATAATTTCCTTTTTTATTATCTCCTTCCCGTTTCAAACAAAATATGTTACATTAGCAGTTCTCTGAAGTCCTGGGACTTTTCCAGAATTTAAGAATTCCTGGAAAATTACTGCACTGACTAGTGTACAAAAATACCCAGGTTTCATTTACCAAACTATCACTATTCAGATAATAATTTGCCTTCCTGTTTTGCTAAGTGAGTAACCTTACATGTATCCACATTATACTTTATCTGCCACTCACTCAATTTGTCCAAATCACATCTCTATATTTTCCTCACAGTTCACCCTTCTACCCAGTTTTATGTGGTTTGTAAAGGTGAAGATATTTAGTTCCTTCATCTAAATTATTAATATATTTTATGAATAGCTGGGTTCCAAGCACCGATCCTTTAGTACTCCAAATGTCACTGCCTGCCACTTCAAGAAACATTTTTTTATTCCTACTCTTTGTTTCCTGTCTGTCAGCTAGTTCTATTTCCCTATCAGAACACTACCCCTAATTCCATTCACTCTAAGTTTTAAACCTTAATCTGTTATGTGGGGCCTCATCCAAAACCTGCTAAAAGTGCAAGTAAATCACATCTACTGGCTCCCTCTTACCAGCTCTACTAGTTATATCTTCAAAACTTTCCAGTAGATTTCTCAAGTATGGTTTCCCTTTCCAAAACCCACGCTGACTCTGTCTGATCCTGTCACTGTTTTCCAAGTTACTCTTTCAGGAACTCTTATCACTTTTTGTAGATACACCACAGAAAGCATCACAGTGTGGTGTGGCAAATGCTCTGCCTAAGACCGCAAGAATCTACAGAGTTTCTTGAACACAGCCCAGTCCATTACGAAACTCAATCTTCCATCCATTGACTCCACCCTGCTGCCTCAGGAAAGCAACCAACATAACCAAAGACCCCTCCCACCCTGGTTATACTCTCTTCACCCTCTTCCATTGGGCGGAAGATATAAATGTTTGAAAATGCGTACAAACAGATACATGGGCAGCTTCTTCTCCATTGTTATCAGACTTCTGAATAGACCTCTCAAATATTATTGTTGATCTCTCTCTCTCTCTGCACCTTCTCTGAGGCTGTAACATTGTATTCTCCAGTCTGTTCTGCTACCCTGATGCACTTTTTACAGCACGCAAAACAACAACTTTCACTGTATCTCAGTACCCCCAATTGCCCAGAGGGCAGTTAAAAGTCAACCAGCTTGCTGTGGGTCTAGAGTCACATGTCAGCCAGACCAGGTAAGGATGTCAAATCTTCCTCCCTAAAGAGCATTAGAGAATCAGATGGGTCTTTCTGACAATCTACAATGGTTTCATAATCATCATTAGACTCTTAATTCCATAATTTTTATTGAATTCAAATTCCACCATCTGCCATGGCAGGATTCGAACCCAGAAATGACCTAGATCGCTGGATTCACTGTCTAGTGATAATACCAACATCGCCTCTTCTTTCCAAATGTTTACTCTGTGAGTATCGCCTGACCTCTGCTAATTGCCTGCTCACAGTGTGATGGGAAATAATGTAAGCTGCAGAGTCATTGCATACATCACAATGGCATTTAGTATTCATCAACTGGAAAGCATTGATTTCTATATTGACTTTCATGAACAACAGCCAATGTTTGAAGAGTCATCAATGTTGTAGAGAATGGAAAAGCTGCAGACACATTTCACACAAGGTCCCACAAGCAGCAATGTGAGAAGTGAGGTGGTATTCTATTGTAATTTTTAGAAGAAAGGAAGAGTAGATGTCCATTTAGCCCGTCAAGCTTACTCCCCGATTCAACACGATCAGAGTAACTCACTGAAGTATCAGCCTCAGTTATCGAGCCTAGAGTAGGTCTCCAACCCATAATATGCTGACTCAGAGGCAAAAGTGATCCACAGGCACTTAGCCACAGCTGACACTACACCAACTTCACAACCCCACTTGTCTTAAGGGATTTCTACATTGGTCAGAGTCTGCTGTCAGAAGGAACATGAAGTCTCAACTGTCCCTTTGAGGTGGAAGCCATCTGGCAATGATTAGATTAGATTCCCTACAGTGTGGAAACAGGCCCTTCGGCCCAACCAGTCCACACCGACCCTCCAAAGAGTAACCCGCACAGACCCATTTACCGTCTGACTAATGCACTTAACACTATGGGTAATTTTAGAATAGCCAATTCACCTGACTTGCACATTTTTGAACTGTGGGAGGAAACCCACGCAGACACGGGGAGAATGTGCAAACTCCACACTGACAGTCGCCCGAGGCTGCAATTGAACCTGGGACCCTGGTGCTGTGAGGCAGCAGTGCTAACCACTGAGCCACCGTGCCGCCCATGCAACAATGGGCAACAATACCTGAAGAAGAGCCAGAGAATTTTCCCTTTTCCAATATTCTTCACTCAACAGTACTGGCTAATAAAACTCAATAAGTAGCCATTCACCTCATGGATGTTTATCAAGAAAGAATTAAACATAGCTCTTAGGGTGAATGTGGGAACAGGGGACTGAGTTGGAAAACAGCCATGTTCGTAGAGAGCAGGCTTGATGGGCTGAATGGCCTACTTCTCCTCTTTTCAAGACCTGTCCACAATAACAACAAAATGGTCAGCAGCAGAGGCGTGACATGATGTTAAACTAAAGGCAAGTGTAAGAATAGGTTGGACACAGAGGATTGGAAGGACAACAAGAAACAGATTTTTTAAAATTGGGTGGGATTTTATTGAGCCTTCAGGAATCACTCCTGTTGGTGAGAGACCCAGCGGGAGGTCTGTGGTGCCTCTTTTCAGGAAGATTCATTGAGCCACAAGCCAAACAGGCAGGCTCCCTTAAAGACGAGCAAATCAGAGACTGAGAGCTCCTGTGCTCAGCAGTGCCACAGGAGGCTGTGGCTGCAGCCAGAAGTACAGGAGCTGGAAACACAGGAGCAAAGAGTCACCCAGGACTCATGTGGGTATTGAGAAGAGGGCTTTCATGGGATGGGCTGGAGGAGGTCGCGGAAGTGAGCGTCAATGGGGAAGGGAGAACAATAAGGGGTGGCTATAAGTAGGAACTGCACCCACTAATTCCCAAAGTGCACTCCCTCAATCAGGTCACTAATCGCCCAGTTCAGGATCTCAATTGATGGTCAGATGAGGTCAACCGCATTTGTCCTTCCCACCCAGAATGGAATTCTGTCAGAGATGGGAAGTTGGTGGCATTTGCGTACACCACCATCCTGCTGAGTTACACATCCATTTTCTCATTTATATTAAGAAGCACTTTAATGTTAACTATTATCTTATTTAATTATTTTCCTACTCATTCTGTGAAAGTCTGTAATGCTTAACTTTTTTGACTTTGCTCCTATCTTTTACCACTTTCTACCCAAGGTTTTGAACCAAGATACCTCTATACCTAAAGATGGCACCCTGTGTGACTACGTTATTCACTGCACTCCTGCACTTCTGTGTTTGAGTACACACGGCAATAAAATCTAAATCTAATTCTAAGATTTCAGATTTAAATCTAAACCTAAATCTAAAATCTTTTTGTCTCCAGGCACACCACCAGCAAGTGCAGAAGATTCTGTCCAGCGCAACAGCTACAAAATGAAATGCATAAAAGTGACTTACAAGATTTGTAAAGATTAGCACAAAAGGTTTCTACAAATTTATTCAGAGCAAAGGAACTTTAATGTTAACTCTGGCATTGTTAACAAATAAATTCATCAATTGCTTTCTATTAATCTTCAGGAACAGGATAACATTCCTTATATTCCAGGAAAATTAATCATGCATCAAGGACTAGAACTCACTAAAATTACCAGAAGCAAGACAAAGGATTGGAAGAATTATTGAAACCAAAGTCTGACAAGCTCCCAGGCTCTGCTGGTTTCCACCTAGGGGCTTCAAGAAAGTAGTGAGGAAGCTGCATATACTGTAGCCATAAACTTCCCAATGCAGTAACTACCCCACTAGGTTGTAAAATTGTAGATGTAACTCCATTACTTAGGAAAGACAAGAGAGAGAGAATGCAGAAAATTATAGATCTGTTAATCAATTCTGTTGTGGGGAAGTTACTGGAATCTATAATTAAAAGAGCGATTGAGCTAATGGGAGAAAGCCAATACTGGTTTGTAGAGGATTGATCATGTCCAATGACCCTAATGTGGTTTTTGAGAAAATAACTGAACATAAAACATAGAACAATATGGTATAGTACAGGCCCTTCAGCCCTCAATGTTGCACCACCTGTGAAACCAATCTGAAGCCCATCTAATCTACACTATTCCATTATCATCCATATATTTATCCAATGACCATTTAACTGCTCTAAAAGTTGACGAGTCTGCTATTGTTAAAGGCACAGCATTCCACGCCCTTACTACTCTCTGAGTAAAGAACCTATCTCTGTCATCTGTCCTATATCTATCAACCCTCAATTTAAAGCTCTATCCTTCATGCTAGCCATCACCATCTGAGGAAAAAGGCTCCCATTGTCCAACCTATCTCATCCTCTGATCATCTTGTATGTCTCTATTAAGTCACTTCTTAATGTTCTCTCTAACGAAAACGGCCTCAAGTCCCTCAGCCTTTCTTCATAAGATCAGGCAACATCCTGGTAAACCTCCTCTGCACCTTTTCCCGTGCTTCCACATCCTTCCTATAATGTGGCGACCAGAATTGTACACAATACTCCAAGTGCGGCTGCACCAGAGATTTGTACAGCTGCAAAATGATCTCATGGCTCATAAACTCAATCCCTCTGCCAGTAAAGCTAACACACCGTATGCCTTCTTAACAGCCAATATCAACCTGGGTAACAACTTTCAGACATCTATGCACACGGGCACCGAGATCTCTCTGCTCATCCACATGACAAAGAATCTTACCATTAGGCCAGTACTCTGTATCCCTATCACTTCTTCCAAAGTAAATCACCTCACACATTTCCACATTAAACTCCATTTGCCACCTCTCAGCCCAGCTCTTCAGCTTATCTATGTCCCTCTGTAGCCTTCAACATCCTTCCGCACTGTCCACAACTCCACCAACCTTAGAGTCATCTGCAAATTTACTAACACATCCTTCTATCCCCTCATCCAGGTCATTTATAAAAAATAGTGGCACCAAAATAGATCTTTGCAGTACACCATTAGTAAATAAACTCCAGGATGAACATTTTCCATCAACCACCACCCTCTGTCTTCTTTTGGCTAGCCAATTTCTGATCCAAACCGCTAAACCACCCTCAATCCTATGCCTCCATATTTTCTGCAATTGCCTACCATGGGGAACCTTATTAAACACTTTACTGAAATCCACATACACCACATCAACCGCTTTACCCTCATTCACCTGTTTGATCACCATCTCAAAGAACTCAATGAGGTATGTGAGGCACGACCTACCCTACAGAAATGTCTAGAGATATACTTTATACAAATTTCCAGAAGGTAGTCAATAATAAGAGATTCGGAAGAGAGTAAGTTAAGATGCATAGAATTAGAGTCAAATTATTGACCTGGTTAGATTAGTTATAGCAGTAGAAATAAGAAGGTGGATTAATGGTATTCAAATTGTAAGGAAGTGACTCGTGATGGTCCTCAAAGACTAGTGCTTGGGCTTCAACATTGCAATTAGTAATGATTTTGGTTTCAAAATAGAAAACTATGTATCTTGAAGTTCTCATTTTCTTGGAGTTCTAAAGAAGGCGCATTGGACTGAAACATTTGTGCTTCCTCTCTCCAGAGTTGCTGCCAGACCAGCTGGATATTTCCAACAATTTCTATTCTTCTTCAGTTAACTCTTTCTTTGTTCTTCCTTCTGTAGCTGTGGTGGTACAAAGAGGTAATGAAGTTGTTGAGCGGTGGATCAGGTCCATTCCTCAAGGCCATGGTAGTCACGGCCTGAGCAACTGTCCCAGCGTCAATGAATTGGGGTCCATTCTGTTCCTTTGATGTGTTGGCGGCATCTGCACAGGCAGCGTAGCGAATAATCCCTCTGCCCTCTTGAGTTAATTTGGACGGTCAATCACTTCCTAGAAGTTGAGATAGGCCCTGGTCCTTGAGAGTTGAGGCAGTTTCCTGGCTATGAAAGCAGCTGGAGGATCGGAGGTGGTGAGACAGCTTTGGCAGAGGTAACATTCTGGAGCCGGTCAGCGGTGATGAGGGTTCCTCCTTGCTGTTGCGGCCTCAGGGAATGGTTTGGCAGCTGCAGAGTGAAGGGTCATCCCAAAACCACTTAGAAAATCAAGAAGCTGTGTATAGAACAAAAAATGTAATTTGTCCTGACAGTAAATTTTTTTGTAATTTATGCAATTAAAATGGTGTCGGCTTATGGCGACTTATACACGTTTTCTATTCTTTCATAAAGAGTTGAAAAGTGTGATGCTGGAGAAGCACAGCTGGTCAGGGAGCAGGAGAGTCAACCTTTCAAGCATAAGCCCTTTATCAGGAATGTGGGGGGAAGGAGGGGGTTTAGAGATAAATATGG
>NC_057712.1:126822132-126860848 GCF_004010195.1 Chiloscyllium plagiosum
GAGGGGGGGGGGGGGGGGGGGGGGGGGGGGGGGGGGGGAAGGTAGCTGGGACGCTGAAGTGTGGATGCAGGATAGGAGGTGATTATGACAGATCAGTGGGGAAGGTGGATCGGATATATGGGAAGGAAGATGGACAGGTAGGACAGTTCACGAGGATGGTACCAGGTTAGAGGGTTGGATCTGGGATGAGTTGGGGGAGGGGAGATTTGGAAACTTGCAACACGTGCAACAATCAATTATTGTTATTATTCCTAAAATTGTTTCAGATGTGGAAGAAATTCAAGGACACATCTAAATAGATCATTAAAATGGAGTTACAGAAATAAACAAAACTTGAGAGCTTGAATAAAAAGGGGAGGTAACATACTGCTATACCTCTACAAATCCCTGGTTAGACCATATCTGGAGTACTAGGAGAAAGTGAGGACTGCTTATGCCCGAAACATTGATTCTCCTGCTCCTCGCATGCAGCCTGACCTGCTGTGCTTTTCCAGTGCTACACTTCACGACTCCATATCTAGAGTACTGCTTCAAACACACACCTAAGGATGGATCTATGTTCTTGGAAGGGGTGCAGTGCAGAATCATCTAAACGTTACTGAGACTTCAGAGCTCAGATTATGAGGATAGGTTATATAAACTAGGCTCAAAATCCCTGGGCTATTGAAGGTTAAGGAGCAATTTGATAGAGATCCTTTAGAATTTGGAGAGGAATTCATAGAAGCATTTTCCACAGGTAATGAAGTTTCCGTGGTGACTTTCACTGAGGGTTACTCTCCGCAAGGCCTTGCGAGATTTCACACACCATCTTTCCAAACTCACCTCTATTGAGGTACCACATTCCTGTGGTGCCCTGTTTGTCACTCTCTCCATTTTGTAAGCAAAGGTACCACTGCTGTGGGTTCCTGGCACTGATACCCCCATCTTTAAAGCCCAGTCATGCCCCTGGACAGGGGCTGGGGATCTGCAGCTGCCCTGCACAATTCCAGTCCATTGTCCCGGACACAGGAGCTGTTGATCCCTGATTTGCCGGTGGGTACCTGGAGGTCTTGGTGTGTGTGCCTGTGAGGCGTGCTGTGTCATGTTGGTGCCTGGTGTCCACGGTTCAGGCTTAGAGGAGCAAGCGGTGAGCTAGAGTCGCCAGGTTACTGCTCTGGGTTCCATGTCAGGACTTATCATTGTCTCGCTTCTATCTACCAGCTGGGAGAATGGGAAACTGCATTTCAAGCTGACATAACAGTATTGGATGTAAGCAGCTGGCCTCTTGCTGCTGACAAGGGAGAGTCTCATCTCACCGTTCAACATTTGTTGGGAAAATGGGATCTTTTGCTCTCTTCAGATTTGATTTTCCCAACATTCTCACCAATGACCACGTCATTGAGAGGCTGGAGATTCCACCCAGAGCTGCTCAGGAGAGACGTTAGGAAACATTTCTTCACAGCAATGAGTTATAGAAGGAAACTAAGGAGCAACCTTTTCATGCAGAGTGGTGGATGAGCTGCCAGAGAGGGGGTGGAGGCTGGCACAATTACAGCACTTAAAAGGCGTCTGGATCGGGATATGAATAAGAAGGGTTTAGAGGGATATGGACCAAATGCTGGCAAATGGGACTAGATTAATTTTGGATATTTGGTCGGCGTGGACAAATTGGACTGAAGGGTCTGTTTCTGTGCTGTACATCTCTGTGGCTCCACGAAGAACCTTCTACCAGAAAAAAGCAGTGAATGCCATCATGCTTAATCATTTAAAACTTGCGAATGATAAGATTGTCAAGGATATTCAGAGACGTAGAACTAATGGAGTCAGGATACAGATCAACCATTGAATGTTGGAACAAGTTGGACAGTCTTAATGGTGTATTCTCCTTTTCCAATATCCCTAAAAACTGAATGTGGGATATGCACTGCAAAATATTCGTGAATGGTACAATAAAAGTATTGCTTCTTTTTATTCATTCACGTGGATGAGGGTATCGCTGGCTAAACCGGTATTTATTGCCCATCCCTAATTGCCCCAGAGGGCAGTTAAGAGTCGACCACATCGCTGTGGGTCTGGAGTCACATGTCGGTCGGAGCAGGTAAGGATGGCAGTTTCCTTCCCTCAAGGACATTACCAAACCAGACGTGTTTTTCTAACTATCGACAATGGATTCATAGCCATCATTCGACTCTTAATTCCAGCTTTTTCAATACAATTCAAATTCCATTACCAGCTGTGGTGGGATTTGAACCTGGGTCACCATGTAAAGGAAAGCTTCTCTTTCCAAATCTCCTCCCTAAGAAGCATGAAGTACCAGTCCTACCAGGTCATCGGCGCTGCAACTTAAAGTTGAGTATGATTTCATTCACTGGAGTGTGAAGTTCAAGGGCACTGAGATTTGATACGAAGACCCTATCAAGGTGGGTGCTAGGACTCAGTAGACTTTCCCAGCACTTGTTCCACAGGACACTCTGCATTGTAGTGCCAGCTGTCATAGATAAACCCATTGAGAACAGCTACCAATTAAATCCAGGAACAAATGGACTTCCAATAGCCAACCCTACTCTTAAATATATATCATTAGCTGAGGCCTGGCATGTGGCCAAGAACGAGGGAATGGATTTTGAAAATTAAATGGACTTTGAAAAATTAATTGTAATAAATAAGTAAACTTCAATTACCCTAAAGTAAAATTACACTCTGGTGCCAGGGATGAAATTCCAGAAACTTCTCACATGTCTGTTAAGGTTTAACCTGACCTGTCCAGTAGTAGAAACAATGTTATAGTCTTCAGTGGTTTCCAGATCAGCCCGCTTACACAGTTCTATCACGCTGCCGCTATGTCACATGTGAAAGGATACTTCCTTCTCCCTGTCCCCATTGATCTGAAGAATTCCACAGTGGCAGACATCTTGAAAGCACCTCTAATACGTCAACCTTTTTCAGCAAATGAGAATCTAAAATATTATTTTAAATTACACAGTGTTTAATTAATTAATGAACAATCCACCTGACAAATAATATCACTGAATGGTTCTGAAGAAGAATTATATTGGACTCAAAACATTAACATTGTTTACCTGTCTATGTGTACTGCCAGACCTTGCTAAGGCTCTCCTACATTTTGTTTTTATTGCATGAGAAAGCACATCACTGATTTTGTCTGGTGTATAAAAAAGGTAAGCCATATTGAAAAGGTTTTTGCCTTCAATACCAGCAGGATGCATTGGGAACACAGTAAGACTGTGGAAATGTAACGATGGACTAGTAGTTCAGATGAACAAAGAGACCTTGGAGTGCAGGTTCATAGCTCCTTGAAAGTGGAGTCGCAGGTAGACAGGATAGTGAAGAAGGCGTTCGGTATGCTTTGGTATTGAGTACAGGAGTTGGGACGTCATGTTGCGGCTGTACAGGACATTGGTTAGGCCACTGTAGGAAGATTGCGTGCAATTCTGGTCTTCTTCCTATCAGAATGATGTTGTGAAACTTGAAAGGGTTCAGAAAAGATTTACAAGGATGTTGCCAAGGTTGGAGGATTCGGGCTACAGGGAGAGGCTGAACAGGTTGGGGCTGTTTTCCCTGGAGAGTCGGAGGCTGAGGGGTGACCTTATAGAGGTTTACAAAATTATGAGGGGCATGGATAGGATAAATAGGCAAAATCTTTTCCCTGGGGTCGGGGGGTCCAGAACTAGAGGGCATAGGTTTAGGGTGAGAGGGGAAAGATATAAAAGTGACCTAAGGGGCAACTTTTTCACGCAGAGGGTGGTACGTGTATGGAATGAGCTGCCAGAGGATGTGGTGGAGGCTGGTACAATTGCAACATTTAAGAGGCATTTGGATGGGTATATGAATAAGAAGGGTTTGGAGGGATATGGGCCAGGTGCTGGCAGGTAGGACTAGATTGGGTTGGGATATCTGGTCGGCATGGACTGGTTGGACAGAAGGGTCTGTTTCCATGCTGTACATCCCTATGACTCTATGACTCTATGTGTTTAAGCTTTTGTACCTTCTGCCTGATGGAAGAGTTTGGAAGAGATTATAACCAAGGTGGGAGGGGTCTTTGATGATGCTCACTGCCTTTCTGAGGCAGTGAGAAGTGTAGATTGGATGGGAGGTTGGTTTGCGCGACGGACTGGGCTGTGTTCACAACTCTCTGTAGTTTCTTATAGTCCTGAGCAGAGCAGTTGCCGTGCCAAGCCGTGATGCATCCAGATCGAACGCTCTCTATGGTGCATCTGGAAAATGATTGGTGGTTGTTTAAGCTAGAGGTTACCACACCTCAGGTGAGTGCAAGAGGTTACAAAGGAGTGTCCTGCAAAGTAGCCTCACCAATTTGGGAACTGAACCCACTCTGCAGGCCATCATTCTGCATTACAAACCAGTCATCCAGCCAACTGGCCCCTTCTCTGAATCATCAGTACCCTTTCAGAAGGAATTCTGCTGACCTTACTGGGCCAACATGTGGCTCTAATGTTGCCAATTGCTCTCTGGGCTCATGCAGTTTGGGATGGCCAATACATGCTGGTCATAATTGTGAGGAATGACCACATCCAAGACAGAATAGTGAAAGAAAATGTCCCTGTGTCTGTTTTTTTCAAAACATTGCTTGCTATCTGCTCCGTATGTGACTTTCTGCTGTTAATGCCTGTGTCCCAAACCTCTCATGGTTTACAATGTCCAGACAAACTGTTCTGAATTTGCCCCAGCCATGCTGCATGTCATCCTGTCCCTGAGGATATGATAGTCTCATGGTTCTATTATTCTAAACATGCCACGAATCTTGAGCAATGAAATTCTTGAATTTCTGAACTGTCTTTCACCATCACAGGAGATTCCAAAGTGCTTTATAATTAAACACTTTTCACAGTGAAGTCACATCGCCATTTAGGAAACACAGTAGTCCATTTGTACAGAGCAAGGATCAACAAATACAGGTAATAAGCAGACAATCACTTTTAGTAACATTGGTCAGAGAACCAATATCGGTCAAGGCACAGAGGTGAGTTCACTTATAGAATACAATTCAATTCAATTCAATTCAGCACAGGAAGAAGCCCTTCAGCCCACCAAGTCTGAGCCAATTCTAATCCTTACTTCGACCCGCTACGTACTGCCCATGAGCGGTTTCTATTCTCTAATCACCTCCCGTTCATGTGTCTATCAAGAAACACCTGAAACATTGCTAATGTGCCTGCTTCCATCACCTCCACGCAGTGCGTTCCAAGCACCCACCACCCTCTGAGTGTAATAGTTTCTCTGCACATCACCCCTAAACTTTCCCCGTCTCACCTTGAACCTGTGCCCCCATGTAGTTGGCATTATGTCAGGTCGCCCCTCAGCTTCCATCTATCCAGTGAAAACAATTGAGTTTATCCAACCTTTCCTCATAACTAAAACCCTCCAGAACAGATAACATCCTGGTAAACTTTCTCTGCACCCTTTCCAAAACATCTACGTCTCTCTGGGAGTGAGGGAACCAGAATTGCAAGCAATATTCCAAATGTGGCCTAATTTAAGTTTTGTACAGCTGTAACATAACTTGCCAACTTTTATATTTGATGCCCCGGTCAAGGAAGGCGAACGAGCTCTATGCCTTCTTGACCACATTATCCACCTGTGTTGCCACCTTCAGGCACCCAGATCCCTCTGTACGTCAATGCTCCTAAGGGTTCTGTCATTTATTGTATAATCTGCTTTAAACAGTGCCAAGAGATTTTCTTACATCAACTTTCGAGGGCTGTTGGGCCATAGTTTAACATCAATTAAAAGGTGAGACCTCAGCGCATTTGGAGTATTGGCATGGATTATGTGTTCAGGTTACCAGAGTGCAACTTGAATCTCGGAACCTCTGGCTCAGCGCCACAATCACTACTCACAGTGCCACAGCCAATGAAAAATCTCACTTAATTGCTAAGTTATAAAATTGAAATTTAAAGATCTGGTAATAACGAGAAAGGAAAAAAAAGCAAAGGAACTTGGCATAAGGTTCAACTGGCTCATCAGCGTTTGAGAAAGTCAGCCAACTCAACCTGGTTTGGGCCTACATGTGATGTCTGTCTAACACTACATTATTGACTCTTAATGGCCATGTGCCAATTCAGGACGATAACTGAATACTGTTTGACCCATATTCTGAAAACAAAGACTTCTGTCTTTCCTGTTTCCTTATTCACTCTCACGGAAGGACAATTAAAACACAACAGGTCTTTAAAAAACAAATAAAACTGAGATGCATCCATTACCGACCAGGTGACATTTACGACACAAATCATGACTAAACATTCTTTGGGAAAAGTATTGAACACAATAGGGAGAAACGCCCAGCTATTTCCTGCTGGTGTTATTTTTCTGACCTCTCACAAGAAAGTGAAGCCAAGTGACTGCCGATCAAGAGAAAGTTCCGACAGGAACAGTAACTAGCCTCTAACTGACTCCAGACTGTGTCTGTCCCAATCACTTCTCCCAAGGGAATATCTGAACATTAACCTTAAATAGTGAGGCCCGGAGTTAACCAGATAAATGTCACGCTGTGCCCTGGACTCCAGAGTACCTCACGGAACCCAATAACACATTGAGAATTGAATTGATTTGTGGTGGGTAACTTCCAACCAAACAGGCTTTTGAATCTCCAAATGTTGGACCTTGTCATGAAGAATTGTCACGAGAAAAGTTATTGTCAAATCTTTCTTCTTTTGTTGGTTTTTCTCATACTCAGCACGTATGGCGTCAATTGAAGCGCAATTTTTAAAATTCTTTCACAGGATAGACCAGCATTTTTTTGTCCATTCCTTAATTGCCCTTGAGATGGTGAGCTGCTTTTTGTCAACCACTGGAGTCGTTAGGGTGCAGGGTCATCCAGGGTACTGCTAGGAAGACAGCTCCAGCCACAGCGAGGGAACTGCGATATGTTTCCACATCAGGATGGCAAGAGGGTTGGTGGGGAATCTCCAGGAAGTGGTATTCACCTCTGTACCTGCTGCCCTTGGTCTTTGAGATGGTTGTGATGGGCTTCAATATTTTTAATCAAACACATTATGATGCATGTTTGGAGTAGGACTTAAACCTTCTGGCCAGAAGTAAGGACACTACCACTGCTCCACAAAAAAACAGGCTTGGTGAGTTCCATCTTGTAAAATTTATTGATTTCACAATAAAGTGAAACCAAAGCTAGAAGTTAAAGTGTGTCTCAGTCTCGATATATATACTTGTTGTAGGTGAGTTGCAGCAGATTGTTCTGTTGTATGCTCAAGGCCTGAGCTTTGGGACTGGAGGCAGGTTATAGTAACCAAAGCCCCAAGCCTTCAAACTGTGTGGCTACCCACCTATCCAAATTGGCCAACCAACCTTGGCGGTACAATGGGCAAGTTATCAACCGTCTTCATTCAATCAGACGCCAGCCGTTCTTTTGTTCTTCCAATTCTGGCTTTGGCCTCACAAGACCTTTGGACCAGCAAATGGGACAGTGTTTCTTAACTGCTCCCTATACTGCGGCTGCAATCCTCTTTCCAACTCTCCTTCGCTCTCATCCTGATGATGCAGAGTGATTGGATTGTGGAGGTCGAACAGCCTGGTTTACATTTCTTTAATGACTCCCACAAACTCAGGAACACCCAAACCACATTAAAGAAGATTGAAGTGCACTGCTGTTGTAATGTAGGAAATACACCCTCCATGCTGTCATAATGGTCAGATAACCTGCTTTAACCTGTGGCTTCATCAATAAGTATTGACTGCTTACTCTTTCTCAAAGCAGTGGCAATTAAACCTTTGTGCTGACCTGATAGAACAGTCAGAGCCTCAGTTCAACACCACACCCTATAGACAGAACCTCCCACAGTATTGGTCTGCCCCAGTAAACTGGAATGTCAGCCTGGATTTGAGACAGAAATACAAGGAGAGCAAGGAACTAGCTCTGTGTGAGAGGAATCAAAGGTAGAAACAATCTGCTTGAGAATGAGAGAGAAAACGAGACAGAGCAGATGCACTGAGCATTTATCTACTGGCAAACATTTGTAGCATATTCTCTCTCTCTGACCAACAATTGCCTTCACTTGGTCCTCATTTTTCTTTCATTAGCTCCACTTCCGTCATTCATCAGTTTACATTGTTTCACCAGTAAAGTGATGAAAGATGTCATCAACAGTGCTACCATGTGCCACTTGTCCAGCAATAACCTGCTCAGTGATGACCAGTTTGGGTTCTGTCAGGGCCACTTAGATCCTGCCCTCATTACAGCCTTGGTTCAAACATGGACAAAAGGGCTGAATCCTGGAGGTGAGGTGAGAGTGACAGCCCTTGGCATCAAGGCCACATTTGACCGAGTGTGGCATCAAGGAGCCCTTAAAACTGGAGCCAATGGACTAAAACTGAGGCACTACAGATGCTGGAAGTCTGAATCAAACAGAAAAACTGGAGAAACTCAGCAGGTCTAGCAGCATCTGTGGAGACAGAAGTCAGTGTTAATATTTTGTGTCCAGTATAACTCTGCTTCAGGACTTCAACAGCTTGGGGGTTGGTTAGCTCAGTTGGCTGGGCATCTGGTCTCTGATACAGACTAACGTAAACAATACAGATTTAATTCCAATACTGGCTGAGGTTACCATGAAGGCCCTCATCAACCTCCTGCCTCACTTCTCCTGTGGTGAATTTCAGGTTAAACTCACCACCGATTGTCATTCTCAAGCATTCAGACTTTTTTTCACTCTTGCAAACTACTGCTAAATCTCAATGAGTAATGAAAGTTTTCCTCTTGCCATAGAAACATAGAAAATAGGTGTGGGAGCAGGCCATTCAGCCCCTTCCAACCTACACCACCATTCCATATGAGACGCCAAGAATTTAGCCTAACATTCTGAAATTGCCTAGTCTCTCCTCAGAGGCCCAGTTCTTTAATGATAAGGAGCAGCCTTGAATCTGCCCAGTGCATCATCTCCAAACCTTGAATGTCTCCCTCTTGTCTCAATAAGCACAATATAGATACAATGCAAGGCACAGTTCCAGCTGACCATGGCACAACCTGAACATAGTATCATCTTACCTGCACTCTACCTCAATGACAACAACAATCTGCACCTAGATAGAGGAGCTATCAGAGTAAAACATCCCAGATTGCTACACAGGAGCCTGGTCGAAATTTAACATGTTGATGGGAGTGTAGTTGATCAAAAGTTTCATTGACTGGAAAACATTCCAGGATGTAATGAGGCTGTGTCAGGCACTATAGAAGTGCATGTCTTGCTTTCCATTCTCTGAAGTTTCAGATGATTATGACTCCACAGTAAAACCGCCACTATTTATATCTTCACAGTTTCCAATATTTGCAGCTGCAGTCTGCAAGCGTTCTCCTGATTGCATGTTCACCAGCCATCACCAATCCCTGTTGCAGCAGAGCCTGAGTGGGTTTAGGCTTCACAATTCCCACCACACCCCTCCCCTACAAGCCTTAAGAGGAAATCTCCAATACTGGCAACAAAGCTCAGGACAACGGGGAGCAATTAGACTGCCACTTTGCACATTTTCATTGTGATTTAGAACAAAAAGACTTATCAGGGAACTGGTACATATAGAAATCATGAGGATCTGAGACCTGATATCTGTCAATGCAGTTGCAAAGGGACGGAGGCAGCAACAAAAGAAATCAGCTGTCCGTGAATGGCAAGTGTCCAACACACTTTGCCTGAGATGAACTCCCTGCTCTATTGTAAACGGTTATGAAATGGAAGCAGCTGTGGTTCAATGGGTAGCACACATGCTTCTGAGTTACACATTTCTGGATTCAAGTGTAATAGTGCAGAGACTTGAGTTACTAATCCATGCTGACCTTCTAGTGTCATACTGTGAGAGCACGAGATTGGTGGAGGTACTATATTTGGATAAATTCTTAAATTCTCTGCCAACATGTGTAAAAAACTCATCACTCTATTGAAAGAAGAGTAAGGGGTATGCCTCCTGGTTGACCTGCTCATCTGACAAAGGAGCAGCGCTCTGAAAGATTGTGATTTTAACTAAACCTGTTGGACTATAACTTAATCAGTCTTTCCAAGTGAAGCAGTATTTCACCTGTACCATCTCCAATCTTGTTTCCAGAGGAACATTGATTATCTGGTATTTGATTAACCGAACCTGAGATTATCCGAACAACATCGCAAGGTCCCGACGTGTGGCTAACTATCTGATTTGGCATTGACTTTCCGGCATTCGATTAACAGAACGTGTACTTCGGATAATCGAGGTCCCTCTGTATTTATTAATTGAGCCCAATGTGGCCTACTCTACTGTGGAGAAACCAAATGCAGACTGGGTGACCGCTTTGTCGAACACCTCCAGTCCATGTGCAAGCATGATCCCGACCTTCCCATAGCGGGTTAGTTTAACAAGGTCCTGTTCACATGGCCATGTATCGGTCCTCAGCATGCTGCAGTGTCCTAGTGAGTCACAACGCGAACTGGAGGAACATCTCACCTTCAGACTAGGCAGTTTACAACCTTCCGGGCTCAATATTGAGTTCAATATCTTAAAATAGTGATCCATTTCTTCCCTTTATTTAAGCTTTACTTGTTACATTCTCTGTCATCATGTCACCTCTCCCCTTCCCCCACCCCAGTGGGACTGTCTGTCCTTTCCAGTCTGGGAGTTAGACACACCATTATTCTGCCATTCTCACATTCTGATCATTTAACCTGACGCATTCTACCTTCCTCCCTCTCACTATTACATAAATCATACCCCCTCCACACTTCTGTGATGAAGAGCCATCCAGACTCAAAACGTTAGCATGCTTTCACTCCATGGATGCTGTCTGACCTGCTGCGACTTTCAGCGTTTTTTGTTTCCAGTCTGGCCTATAACCTGGTGTTGTGTGGCTTCTGATATTGTCTCAAACACATTCCCTCATTATTATCACACTGCTTTTATGGGAGATTGCTCAGAACAAATTACCTCCTACATTATAGCAGTAACTACACTTGATTAAAACAATTTCATTGGCTATATTGTACCCTGAAAAAGCTATGGAAAAATAATAATGGTGACCTCACTCAAAAATGAAATCACTGTATTGCTTTGAGGTTGTGTTGTTAATGGCAAAAGTCTACCTCTTTCTTTAGGTTCTTAATTGAAATGTCGGAACTCAAGACAGGTCTAAACGGGTCAACATTGATCGAAATGGTTCTTTGATTGTGCTGACTTTCCTGTTTCAGAGTCAGCCTGTGCTGTACACAGATCACCTTTCAGTGTAAAGTACCTCTTTCTCACTTGCCCTGTTAAACTGAAGCAGCTTCCCTTTTCCTAGCTAGAACCTTACCACAGGCTCCGTGAAGCAAACTAACTCAGGTTTCAGGTTCCATTTGTGCTCACTGACCTACATTTGTACCCAGCTCAATAACACTTTGGCTACAAACCTCTCACCCTTGTTTTCAAGTTCCTCCCAAGCCTCACATTTCTCTATCTCTGTTAATCACCTCCAGTCTTACAATTCTCTGAGATATCTTCAATCCCCTAATTCTGGCATCACTGATTTTAGTCAGTCCAAATTGCCAATGTGCTTTCATAGACATTCGGTATAACTTCTGCGGTTCGCTCCTTAAAACTCTCAGGCTGTTGCTACTTCTATGCTCCTTTAAAAGGTTCTTTAAAACTTGCCCTTTTGATCAGCCTTTGTGTGTGCATATGTGTGTATATATTTGTGTATACAAGTGCATATGCATGTTTATGTATGTATGTGTGCGTGCGTACACATGTATGTGCATGTGTACATGTATGTGATCTTGCTTTAGTCCATGCTAAGTCCATGCTGTTTTCTACCTATCGCCTTCTGTTCAATGGTTCTGTTAAATTGGGCAGCAGAGTGGCTCAGTGGTTAGCACTGCTGCCTCACAGTGCCCGGGAATCAATTCCAGCCTCGGGCAATTGTCTGCGTGATGCTTGCACATCCTCCCTGTGTCTGCATGGGTTTCCTCCCACTGTCCAAAGATGCACAGGCCAGGTGGATTAGCCTTGGGTTATGGGGACAGGGTGGGTCTGGAGGGATTAATCTTCAGAAGGTCGATGTGGACTCGATGGGCCAATTGGCTTGCTTCCACATTATAGGGATCCCATGATGAAGATGTGACAAGCAGAGTTAGGACCCTATCCTGTTTCCTCCATCATTGCCCCTACTTCTATGCGAGGTAGAAGTGGGAACTGCAGATGATGGAGATTAGAGTCAAGGTTAGAGTGGTGCTAGAAAAGCACAGCAGGTCAGGCAGCAGCTGAGGAGCAGAAAAATCGACGTTTTGGGCAAAAGCCCTTCATCAGGAATGCGGCCATTCCTGATGAAGGGCTTATGCTCCCGAAACCTTGATTCTCTTGCTCCTAGGATGCTGCCTGACCTGCTGTGCTTTTCTAGCATCACTCTAATCTTACCTCTATGCTGCCAGCCCTGCCAAGTTTCTCTAACACTTTCTGTTTTTATTTCAACCAAATGGGGAATGTTTGAACCAAGAGCCAGAAAATTCACTGAGCTGCCGAGCAAACTTATCAGAAACAAAAAAGTTACATGGTCAAATGAAATTCTTTCTTTGTGTATTTAAATGAAAGTTTTGAATTCTTGGCCCAAGGCTATCAGTTTCGATTGGATATTCTTTTCCACCCTAGAAACATTGAAATGGAGTTCCGTACCACATCTGGGAATTCTGAACATGTGCCATCCATAGAAATCAGCAGCTTTCTCTGAGTCAAGGTATTGTATCTTGCTTCCTAATGTGTTACAAGGTCTCACAGGATGTGTGATTAAACAGGCCAAGGCCCAAACCGATGGAGAAGAGAAACTGGTGGAAAATTTTAAAATGACGCACAGATTCAATGGAGTCGGGGTCAAGAGATCATCTTGAGTTGTAGCTGAATCCAGAGTATTGACTATTCAAATGTACACGGCACCCGGATCTCATGACTTCATTGTGTGACAGAAACTGTTAGTATTGACACAGAGAAGGCAAGGCTTGCTGTAAACATCGACGTTATCTGGGAAAAGAGCAGATTCCAATGAAGGCAGATATGTCATCATTGCCTGCTGATAGATTAAATAGCTGTGCTATAGATGTAATGGTTTAGCAGCTAAATATCTAACTAGCCAATGAAACATGTACCTGCTGCTATCACTATATTCACAAGAGTAAGTGCCTGTTCTTGTTAACCCTCACTAGAGATCATCCTCTACCATTGTTAACCAAATAGGCTTTCCACACAGTATAGGAAGGAGGTTTGGTTACAGCACTCCATCTCATCATTAGCTGATAGCAGTTGGTTCCCATCATCATCATCATCTTCAGCGGTCCCTCACAGATGAAGGTGACTCTCTCCCGCCCTCAGGGTGAGTCTGTAGGTGGCTGTACAAACTAATATGGCCACCACAGTCTCCTTGGGGCAGAAGGTGGTCATGGGAAGGGAGTGGGTGATGTGTTGATGTGGCAGCGCACTCCTTTCCCTGTTTTCACCCGGCTTCCTCTTTTTCCTGACGGCGAGTCTCAAGGTGCTCCAGGCCTTCCCGGATGCTCCTCCCCATCTTTGGACGGTCTTGGGCTGATGATTCCCAGGTGTCTGTGGGAATGCCGCACTGCATCAGTAAGGCCTTGAGGGTATCCCTGAAGCACTTCCTCTAACTACCTGAGGCTCGCCTGCCGTTTCAGAGCTGGGAACAGAGCACCTGCTTGGGCAGTCTAGTGTCGATCATGCGGACAGTGTGCCCAGCTCAAGGCGGGGTGTGGTCAGTGCGTTGACGTTGGCCTGGTCAAGGACATTGGTTTTGGTGTGTCTGTCTTCCCAGTGGATTCGCAGGATCTTGCGCAGACAGCGCTGGTGGTACTGCTCCAGTGCCTTAAGGTGTCTGCTATAGACAGTCCATGTCTCAGAGCCACATAGGAGAGCAGGAACCACCACAGCTCAGTAAACCGTGATTAGAATTAGAATCCCGACAGTGTCGAAACAGGCCCTTCGGTCCAACAAATTAACACCAACCCTCCAAAGAGTAACCCACCCAGACCCATTCCCCTACCCTATATTCACCCCTGGCTAATGCACCTAGCCTACACATCCCAGAACACTATGGGCAATTTAGCATGACCAATTCACCTAACCTGCATATCTTTGGATTATGGGTGGAAACTGGAGCACCCAGAGAAAACCCACACAGACACGTGCAAACCCACACAGACAGTTGCCCGAGGGTGGAATTGAACCCGGGTCCCTGACACTGTGAGGCAACAGTGCTCAGGGTGAGTCTGTAGGTGGCTGTACAAACTAATATGGCCACCACAGTCTCCTTGGGGCAGAAGGTGGTCATGGGAAGGGAGTGGGTGATGTGTTGATGTGGCAGCGCACTCCTTTCCCTGTTTTCACCCGGCTTCCTCTTTTTCCTAACGGCGAGTCTCAAGGTGCTCCAGGCCTTCCCGGATGCTCCTCCCCCTCTTTGGACGGTCTTGGGCTGATGATTCCCAGGTGTCTGTGGGAATGCCGCACTGCATCAGTGAGGCCTTGAGGGTATCCCTGAAGCACTTCCTCTAACTACCTGAGGCTCGCCTGCCGTTTCAGAGCTGGGAACAGAGCACCTGCTTGGGCAGTCTAGTGTCAGTCATACGGACAGTGTGCCCAGCTCAAGGCGGGGAGTGGTCAGTGCGTTGACGTTGGCCTGGTCAAGGACATTGGTTTTGGTGTGTCTGTCTTCCCAGTGGATTCGCAGGATCTTGCGCAGACAGCGCTGGTGGTACTGCTCCAGTGCCTTAAGGTGTCTGCGAAAGGTAGTCCATGTCTCAGAGCCAAATAGGAGAGCAGGAACCACCACAGCTCAGTAAACCATGATTAGAATTAGAATCCCGACAGTGTCGAAACAGGACCTTCGGTCCAACAAATTCACACCAACCCTCCAAAGAGTAACCCACCCAGACCCATTCCCCTACCCTATATTCACCCCTGGCTAATGCACCTAGCCTACACATCCCAGAACACTATGGGCAATTTAGCATGACCAATTCACCTAACCTGCATATCTTTGGATTATGGGTGGAAACTGGAGCACCCAGAGAAAACCCACACAGACACGTACAAACCCACACAGACAGTTGCCCGAGGGTGGAATTGAACCCGGGTCCCTGACACTGTGAGGCAACAGTGCTGACCACTGAGCCACCATGCCACCTGTGATCTCGGTTTCAGGTCCGATGTTGTTGTCCTCAAATACCCTTTCCCTCAGATGGCCAAAGGCCAAGCTAACGCTTGGTTCCACAGCGCATGAGACACACAGCACAAGCTGAAAAAAGGTTCCTTTGAATGGGAAAGGCTCTTGTAGAATATATGTCCTAGCTAGACTGTTTTCTGTTCTGGGACAAAACAATCTTTGCTTCCCAAGGAATCAACACCAGAAGAAATTGAATAGACTGAGTCTCCTTGCTGAGAAAAGCGAAGGCTATGGTGAGGTTCTTCAAAATTATGAAAGGTTTGTTAGGGTAGACAGAGACACTTGCAAGAGAGACAAGTATAGGGGTTGTTAATATCAGATCATATTAGATAAATCCACTTGGGATTTCAGGAGAAAGTTCTTTACTGGAGAATGGTTAGAAAGTGGAACTCACCACCTCAATGAATAGTTGAAGCAACTAGCATCATTACATTTAAGAGGATGTTGGTTAAACAAGAGAGGGAGAAAGAGGGCTACACTAATGGCATTAGGTGAGGGGGGAACTGGAGGAGGCTTGTGTTGAGCATAAACACTGTCTGGATCAGATGGAATGAATCGCCTGTTACAGCTTGATGCAGTTCATTTTGTAAGGATTTACAAATTTCTGCGTTTTTTTCAAACAACTTCATAGTAAAATGAGAATTGTGGCATTCTATTCCAGGCAATTGTCCCATTTAACAGGAAATTACTTCCTTTACATCACAGACAGACATCAATTGTTGTTAACTATGCACTGAATTTGCTTTATCAATATTTAGAAAAAAAAGGCAATTAATATTTCTGTTTGCGTTTCTGTGCAATGTGATCTGATTGAAATTGATGTGGTTCTTCCTGATTGGGTGCTAGCCCTGTCAATCACTGGAAGCCCTAATCCACCTTCATTTCAACTCCAAGTTGTTCTGAACTGAGGAAGGCAGGGGTCATTTGAGGAAGTTAAACACTGTCATCAATGTCACCTGTAAACTATGCAAATAGTTCATCAAAATGATTTACGCTTTTGTAGAACTGCATAAGCCAGCAAACTTATAAAGTTCTTTGGGAGATTAGATTACTTACAGTGTGGGAACAGGCCCTTCGGCCCAACAAGTCCACACCGACACTCCAAAGAGCAACCCACCCAGACCTATTCCCCTACACCCAGCACTACAGGCAATTTAGCATGGCCAATTCACCTAACATGCACATTTTTGGACTGTGGGAGGAAACCAGAGCAAACCCACGCAGACACGGGGAGAATGTGCAAACTCCACACAGACAGTTGCCTGAGGCAGGAATTGAACCCAGGTCTCTGGTGCTGTGAGGCATCAGTGCTAACCACTGTGCCACCGTGCCACCCGAGATGTGCTGACCAAGCATCTCAGACAGTATGGAACAGCGGACTAACAGAAGACATGGTATGTAAAAAAAAAACGAGGATCCATTATTTTCTGCTCTTTCAGTCCTTCCTCATCCTGGCTTTCCCAGTAAATAAAAGTGAAGAACTATTTTTAAATAATACCAGGAAGTGCTGGATAAACTCAGCAGGTCTGGCAGCATCTGTGGAGAGAGAAACTGCGCCAAGATTCCCAAGCCCAGTATGACAGACTCAAAACTTTAACTCTTCCTCTCTCGCCACCAGCCACGCCGAGGCTCTCCAGTACCCTTCATCCTCATTATTAAGTTCCCCACTGTTCCATAATAAAGCTTTGATGGTGCGGATGAAGAGAAAACGTTTCTTCCTGTGGGGAAGAGCAGAACTAGAAACCATCAAGGTAGGAGAGTCACCAGAAAATCCAATCAGGGCTTCATGAAAAAAAAGGTACATAAGAACATCGGAACTACGAGCAGGAGTAGGCCATCTGGCCCATCTTGTCTGCTCCACCATTCAATAAGATCATGGCTGATCTTTTCGCAGACTCAGCTCCACTTACCCCGCTCTCACCGTAACCCTCAATTCCTTCACTGTTTCAAAAATCTATCTATCTTTGCCTAAAAAACATTCAACAAGGTAGCCTCAGCTGCTTCACTGGGCAGGGAATGCCACAGATTCACAACCCTTTGGGTGAAGAGGTTTCTCCTCAGTTCAGGCCAAATTCTGCTCCCCTTTATTCTGAGGCAATGCCCTTTGGTTTTTACCTGCTAGTGAAGACAACCTCCCTGCTTCTATCTTACCTATTCCCTTCATAATTGTATATGTTTCTATAAGATCCCCTCCTCATTCTTCAACTTTCCAACGAACAGAGTCCCAGTCTGCACAATCTCTCCCCCTATCTTACCTATTCCCTTCATAATTGTATATGTTTCTATAAGATCCCCTTCCTCATTCTTCAACTTTCCAACGAACAGAGTCCCAGTCTGCACAATCTCTCCCCATAAGCCAACCCTCTGGTATATTTGCTCAAAAGGAGTGACACTATGGAACTCCCTACCATAGAGAGAGTGATTGAAGTGAATAGGACAAGTGTATTGGAGAGGAGACTAACAAGCATTAGAGAAATGTAAGGGTACCATGATGTGTTTTGTGATGTGAGAAGTTTGGAGGCGTTTCTAGTGGAGCATCAACTAGATGGAAAGGTTGGGTTGAATGGCCTTTTTCTGTGCTTTGTAGGTCATCCAAAATAATCCTCTTGGGTACCAGATCAGTCCAATCATAGGCTCCTCACATATTTTCATTTTCATCTCCCTCCTCCCTCAAATACTGAACCGCTTACATTGATCAGAAATTCCAAGATAGCAGTGCAGAGGCATTTGGGCATTCTTGTAGATGAAACACAAAAAAGTTAGCATACAGGAGCAACAAGTAACTAAGAAGGCGCATGGAATGTTGGCCTTTACTGCAGGTAGTTGGAGTTTAGAAACAGGGAAGCCTTGTTACAATTGTATAGGGTGTTGGTGAGGCCATATCTGGAGTATTGTGTCCAGTTTTAGTCTCTGCATTTTAAAAAGAGGATATACTGACACTGGAAGGTGTTCAAAAGTGATTAATTTGACTGATTCCCAGATGAAGGGATTGATTGATCAAGAATGGCTAAACAGATTAGGGCTTTAATCATTAGAGTTTAGAAGAATGAGGGGTGACCTTACATACAAGTTTCTGAGGGGTCTTGACAGGGTAAGTATTGAGAAGGTCCATCCACAAGTGGGGGAAATTGCAAACTATTAGGCATATGTACAGAATAAAGAGCAAACTCATTTAACACTGACACATGATGGAATTTCTTCTACCAGAGGGTAGTGAATGTCTGGAACTCTCAACCCCAGACGTGCAAGCAAGACCACTGAGTGTATTTGAAGAGGAGGTAGATGGATTTCCAAAATGTCAATGAGTTGACAGCTGTGGAGATTTGGCATGAAAGGTGAGTTGTGGCCTCAGACAGAGTAACTCGAATGGCCAACTCCTGATGTTCTCTTATGTTCTTCTGCTCTTAGAACCCTCCTGGTTCCTGAAACCACCTGCATAGGTCCAAGACCTTGGACCTTGGACCAAGTGCTCCTTTTTCCCATGAACAGCCACAAGGTCTTCCTGCTAATGTTCCACTGCTCCAAAAAAAGGCATTATCATTGTTGCAGGAGTTTTCAGATATTTTGTTCAGTGCTTTAATCATTCAGTTGCAAACATTCCATGTTGAATGTTCTCCAGTAACTTTTCTAAGCTTTATTATGTTAATAAAACATTATCCTTAAGACCTTCATTGTTTTAATGAAGATTTTTAAATATTATTTTCTGGTTTTCCTGTTAAAACAGATTCCTAAATATTTGTTAATTAGCATTACAAACTTATAAACGTTTTGGATTTATGCTCCTTTCTCCCTATTTCTGTTGTAAAAAGTGTTTTTAAGGACTTAATTATAGTAGAAGTGCTTTAAAATGAAGAAATGCTTGTATTTTAATCTTCCTCCCAAGACAGAATAATACTGTTGTTTTGTTCACCATTTAGTATGATCATGGCTGAACTCATCTTGGACTCAAATCCACTTTCCGGCCCACTCACCATAACCCTTCAACCTGTTATGAATTAAAGTTTATTCAGTGCCCTAACAAAATCTCTGACTAATGGATTCCATAGATTCACGGCCCTATGAGAGAATCAAGTCGTCGTCTTCTCTGTTTTAAATCTGCTACACCCTAAACTATAATAATGGCCTCTCATTCTGGATTGCCCCACACGAGGAAACATTCTTTCCATGTCTACTCTTTTTTTTTATTCATTCACAGAATGAGGCATAACTGGCTAGGCTAGCATTTATTGCCCATCCCTAATTGCCCAGAGGGTAATTAAGAGGGCAATTTGGGACAGCACAGTGGCTCAGTGGTTAGCACAGCTGCCTCAGTGCTAGGGACCCAGGTTTGATTCCAGCCTCGGGCGACTGTCTGTGTGGAGTTTGCACGTTCTCCCCGTGTCTGCGTGGGTTTCCTCCGGGTGCTCCGGTTTCCTCCCACAGTCCAAAGATGTGCAGGTCAGGTGAATTGGCCATGCTAAATTACCCATAGTGTTAGGTGCATTGGTCAGAGGGAAATGGGTCTGGTTGAGTTACTCTTTGGAGGGTCGGTTTGGACTTGTTGGGCCGAAGGGCCTGTTTCCACACTGTAGGAAATCTAAGAGTCAACTTCATTGCTGTCTGTCTGGAGTCAACATGTATTCCAGACTAGGTAAGGACACCAGTTTCTTTCCCTAAAAGATGTTAGTGAATCAGATGGGTTTTTCCTGACAAGTGGCAATGGTTTCATGGTTATCATTCAACTCTTCCTTTCAGATATTTATTGAATTTAAATTCCACCATCGTCCATGACAGGATTCAAACCCAGGTCCCCAGAACATTATCTGGGTCCCCGGGTCGCTAATCTAGCGATGATACCACGAGGTTATCTACCCATCAGCTTTATCAAACCCCTTCAGCATCTTATATACCTCAAGTAGTTCTCTTAGCCTTCTAAATCCAGCCAGTGTAGACATAAACTGCTCAATCTTTCCTCAGAAGACAAGCCTTTCATCGCTGGATTAAATCGAGTGAGCCCCCTGTGCCTCCCCGAGTAAGGGGAGATTTCTTTCTGCTTTGTTTTTATTTGTTATCGAGTCTCCTGGCAGCACTTCAGCTGTCTCCACTTAATAATTATGGGTCATGTGCCCAGGAGGAAGTGATGATGTGGAAAGAGTGTGAACAGTTTGTTCACTGAGGGAGGCACCATTTGTGTACATTGTATCCGCCTGAATCAACACCACTGCATCATCAGATCACAAAGCCCCCATGACTCCTCACCTGTCCTCTGTCTAGATGAAATCAATAATGATTCACTCAGGTAATTTCCTCTTCAGAGCATCAATGCAGAAGGATATCAACATTACATTCAATTCAACATTCATAATAGTGTTTATAACCAATAATATTCAAACAGATTCTTTCACAGTTCATGCTGTCAGAACATTGACTCTGCCTATCCACTCCATCTCCCTGCATCAGAACTCCATTTCTCAAAGAGATTGAAGGAATACTAGATACATCATTAGCTATACATATTGCACAGGGGTCAGCATAGTTAGGTGCTTGCTTTTGACAGGCATGATCGCGATGGGCCGAGGGGCCTTTTCTGTGCTGAGAAATCTGTGGCTCTGACTCTATGACTGGTTGTGGATGTGTTATGTTCATGTGGATGTGGTATTGTAGCCTGACTATTAATCCAGAGAACAGGTAATGTTCTAGGTAACCATGGCAGTAGGTGGAATCTGAATTCAATATAAATCTGAAATTAGGAGTCGAATGGTGACCTTGAAACCATTGCTGATTGTTGGGAAAAACCCATTTGGCTCACTAATGTCTTTTAGAGAAGGAAACAGATGTCTTTAGCTTACCTGGTCTGGTCTACATGTGAGGAGAAAGTGAGGACTGCAGATGCTGGAGATCAGAGCTGAAAATGTGTTGCTGGAAAAGCGCAACAGGTCAGGCAGCATCCAAGGAGCAGGAGAATCGACGTTTCAGGCATGAAAGAAGAAGGACTCATGCCCGAAACGTCGATTCTCCTGCTCCTTGGACGCTGCCTGACCTGCTGCGCTTTTCCAGCAACACACTTTCTGGTCTACATGTGAGTTCAGGCCACAGCAATGTGTTTAACTCTTAACTGCTCTCTGGATAATAATGGACACACAATAAATGCTGGCCTTACCAGCGACATCTACATCCTGAGAATGAATTTTTTAAAAACCTTTCTCAAAATAATTTTTAAAATTCGTTCATGGGATGCAGGTATCACTGCAAGGACATCCATAATTGCCCTTGAACTGAGTGGCTTCCCAGGCCATTTCAGAGGAAAGTTAACATTGGATATGGATCTGGAGTCACATCTAGGTTCAGATCAGGCAAGAGATGAGAGTGTGGTGCTGGAAAAGCACATCAGGTCAGGCAGCGTCAGATCAGGCAAGGGCAAGATATTGCCTTCTGTAATAGGTATTGATGATGTTGATGGGTTTATATAATGACAGGTGATACTGCTAATGGTTGCCATAAGACCAGCTTTATAGCTGAGATTTATTCAGTTAATTTTATGTGTTTATTGGATTTGAGTGTGGCTGGCTCAGACAGTATTTATTACCCGTGCCTAATTGCCCAAACGAAAGTGGTGGCACACTACCTCCTTAAACCCCTCACCTAAGCCATTGGTGTAAATGGTGAAATACTGAGGCCCCGGTACAGGTTCCTGTTGGATTCCATTCATCACATCCTGCCAATCAGCTGGGACCTACTTAAACATACTCTTCGGTTTCTGCCAGCCAGTCCTGTCTCTACCCATGCTAATAAATTACATCTGATATCAAGAGCTTTCATTTTCTACAATAATCTTTGTTGTGGAACCTTATCAAATACTTTCTTAAAATCGAAGTACAGTTTATGTCTACAGAGTCCCCTTTATCTACAGTACCCCTTCAAAAACGCCTCATCAATTATTTAAACTTGGGTCCTTTCTCTGAACCATGCCAACTCTTCCTGATTATCTTGAGTTTTACAAAATGCCCAGCTCTGACCACTTAAATGATTTATTCGGATCCTCTCCCCATCACAAGTGTGAAGCTAATTTGTCCTGTTACTGTATCACTCCTTTAATGAATAGAGTGGTTATAATTGCAAATTTTAGAAAATTAACACCAAGGCAACTGTTACCTCATCAACCATCTCCTTTAAGACCCTGGAGACTCATCACTCCACAGCTCCATCAGCTTGCTTTGTACCATTTCCCTTGTGATTATAAATTCACCAAGTTCTACCTCTTGATTCACAGCTGTTACTAGATTTTTTTTTTATCCTCTGTAGTGAAGAGAGAAATATTTGTTCATTTCATTCATCATTTATTTCCTTATTGTATGCTTAAAACTCCCCATTCCTACTCTCTCAAGGACCAATGCTCACTTTATTTACTCACTTCCTTTTAAAATACGTCTTGAGACACTTGCTATCTATTTTATAATTCTAGCTAACTTCCTCTCATACTCTAATGACTCTCCCCAGCCTAAGCCTTTATCCACTGTCCGTCGTCCTTTATATTCCGACAAACCATTCATCCCTGTGCGGTTATATGCTTTTTCATTAACTTGGTCACCTTTTCTAATTTCTTTAGTTAACAACAGATAGTAGGTCCTCTACATAGAATTTTGGGTAGGCGATATTGTCAGGATCCACAACAAAGATTATTGTAGAAAATGAAAGCTCTTGATATCAGATGTAATCTATTAGCATGGGTAGAGACAGGACTGGCTGGCAGAAACCGAAGAGTATGTTTACGAGGACTGTAAATCCAGAGACCCAGCTAATGATCTGGGATCCTGGGTCCAAATCCCGCCATGGCAAATAGTGGAATTTGAAATTTTTTAAAAATCTGGAATTAAGAGTCTAATAATGACCACGAAACGATTTTCAGAAAAACCCATCTGCTTCGTTAATGTCCGTTAGGGAAGGAAACTGCCATCCTTACCTGGTCTGACCTACATGTGACTCCAGAACCATATCAACATGGTTGACTCTTAACTGCCCTCTGGGCAATTAGGAATGGGTAATAAATGCTGCCTAGCAACTGACACCCTCATCGTGTGAATGAACAAACAAAAGATCAGCTTTACCAGCCCCAATCTGTATGTTTTCCAGGTCTTGCTCATTTAGACTTTCAGGGTCTGAGGAGTTGCGAATATTGAACAAACATCAGTAAACAATGAAGCAGCTACATATGATTGGACTGAGGACATTGTCCAGGTACAAATAGGCTCTTATGGTGCAGTGTTAAAATTCCTTATCTCTGAGCCAGGAGTCTGGGTTCAATTTCCACCTGTTCCAGAGAGATGTTCTAACATTTCTTAAGAGGTTGATTAGAAAATATCTACCATGAGGAACTCCTGCAAAGATCTCTTGGAGCTGAGAAGACTGACCTCCAACTTTCACAACCATCTTCTTAAGTGTCAAGTGTGACTCCAACCTGAGTGGAGTTTTTCGATTGATTTCGGTTTTGCAGGGGCTCCTTGATGCCAAATTTGATCAAAGGCTGGCTTGATGTCAACATGAGTCAGTTTCACCTCAGCTCTGGAGTCAAGTCTTTTCTCCATGTTTGAACCAATGCTGTAATGATGTCAGGAGTCAACTAGCCCTGATGAAATCTAAGTTGAGCAGGTTATTGCTTTGCAAGTGTCACTTGATAGCACTGTTGACAAGACCTTCCATCACTTTACTTAGGTTTGAGAGTACAATGATCGGGTGGTAAATGGCCGTGTCGGATTTGTCCTGCTTTTTGTATACAGGATGGAACCTGGCAATTTTTCACATTGTCAGTGTTGAACCTGTTCTGGAACTGCTTGACTAGGAGATCAACAAGTTCTGGAGCACATACTTGAGTTGAAACTTTATTGCTGGAACAGCACAGCCGGTCAGGCAGCATCCAGGGAACAGGAGATTTGACGTTTCGGGCACAGGCCCTTCTTCATTCCTGAAGAAGGGCCTGTGCCCGAAACGTCGAATCTCCTGTTCCCTGGATGCTGCCTGACCGGCTGTGCTGTTCCAGCAGTAAAGTTTCAACTTTGATCTCCAGCATCTGCAGACCTCACTTTCTCCTGGAGCACATACTGTCAGTTCTACTGCTGGAATATTGTCAGGGTCCATCGACTTTACAGAGTTCAGTGCTTCCAGTCATTTCTTGATATTACATTGAGTGAATTGAATTGGCTGAAGACAAGTATCTGTGATGTTGGGGACCACTGAGAGAGGCTGAGATGGATCATCCATTGGGTAATTCTGGTCAATGGAGAGTAAATGGAATTTAAATTTCCCAGCAGGATTTGTTTTCATTTCATACATTTATGAGATGTCAGCATTGTTGTCCATCCCTAGTTGCCCTTGAGATGGTGGCAGTAATCTGTCTACAACAACACGTAGATTCTGAGTTGCGTCCTCAAAATACTCTAGGTTTTGTCCAGCAGGAATCGAATTTTATAAATACATGCTGACTTTGTGTAATTCCATTGTATATTTAAGTGCCCTGGGATCATATCCTTCATAGTAGATTCCAACACTTTCCCTGCTGTGTATGAAAGCTTTACCGTTATAAAGTATGCTGAGACAGAGCACGGGAGCATAATGAGCCCAAAGATTGACAATGAACCACACAAGGAGAAATTTGGGCAGATAATGAAAAGCTGGGTCAATGAGGTAGCCTTGAAAGATTGTTTTAATGGAAGGGAGAGAGAGAGAGAGAGGTAGGTAGCCTGAGGGAGAGAATGCTAAAACTAGAGTGAAGGGCCAGCTACCAGTATGGAGATTTTATGGCCATGTAACCAATCGCAGGCAGGGCCCCCTCCAGCTGGAGAAGGGAGGAGAAGGTTTGGAAGACAATGGAGTGGTCAACCATTTCAGAATGTGCTGCTAGTAAGAGAGGGCCACATGGTCACATCAGATGGAATTTGTGATTTTGACGTTCAAGTGGAGCAAAAAGCTGACTGGAGAGGTTCCTGCATCAATGTCCAGGGCAGATTAGCTACATCTATCTGGTGGTGAAAGGCTTGCTCAGCTGTTCACCGTAACCAGACTTGGCCTTGGTCTTGAGGTTGAGAGTGTGGCACAGCAGATCAGGCAGCATCCAGGCAGCAGGAGAATTGACATTTCGGGCATAAGCCCTTCATCAGGAATGAGGCTTGTGGGCTCGGGGCTGAGAAATAAATGGGAGGGGAGTGGGGTTGGGGGGAAGGTAGCTGAGAATGCAATAGGTAGATGAAGGTGGGGGAGAAGGTTATATGTCGGAGAGGTGGATGGAGCGGATAGATGGGAAAGGTGATGGACTGGTCCGGAGGGCGGTGCCAAGTTGGAGGTTTGGGACTGGAATAATGGAGGGGGAGGGGAAATGAGGAAACTGGTGAAATTCACATTTATCCATGTGGTTGCAGGGTCCCGAGGCAGAATATGAGGCGTTCCTTGTCCAGGCATCGGGTGGTTAGGGTTTGGCGGTGGAGGAGGTCCAGGACCTGCATGTCTTTGATGGAATGGGAGGGGTAGTTAAAGTGTTCAGCCACGTGGCGGTGGGGTTCGTTGGTGTGGGTGTCCCAGAGATGTTCTCTGAAACAATCCACAAAAAGGCGTCCTGTCTTTCCGATGTAGAGGAGACCACATTGGGTGCAACAGATACAGTAGAAGTGCAGTGAGTGATCCATAGCATATCCGCTTGGAATTAATTTCCCCTTTTTTTTTAGTCACTTGAGCTGGTCTCCTATTCTGTTCTGAAAGAAATAACTCTCAGCAAGCACGACAAATTCCAAAGGGAGGCGAAATTTTCATTAGGGTCAGCCGGGGTTTTAGAAGGGGAAGGGTAGAATAATAAAGGGTAAGGGGAACGAGTAAGAGACTGAGTGGCTCATGGACAGAAGGACTTCAGCATAGACGAACTGGACCATTTCCCAGCTGTAACACTCTGTGATACGATGGGTCTGAGTGAAGCAGCTCTGATGAATATCGCCCTGACCACCGCTCCCTCCACTGTCTTTCCCCTATATACCTGGATACAGTTAACTAACCAAGCTATATTTGGATTTCAAAGCCTCAATTGACCCCCAGAGTCTCTCGAGACAGAGATTTTGTGTTTTTCACCAGCCCTGTATAAAGAAGTATTTGTTGGCATGAAGCCCTGTTTGGCCTGACTCTCATTAATAACAGCATAGACAGAGTAATTTATTCTGTAATCCAACATGGCACGGGAGCATGGCGATATTCTCCACTTTTCACTGTGCCTAGGTATAAGTGACAATATATTAAATAAATAAATAAATCTACTGGCAGATGGTGGGATTTGAATCAACAAAAGTCTGGAAATTATAAAGCAAATGATGGCCATGAAGCCATTGTCGATTGTCAGGGAAAAACCTACCTGGTTCACCCATGTCCTTTAGGGAAGGAAATCTGCTGTCCTTACCTGGTCTGACCTCTATGTGACTCCAGACTCACAGAATGTGGTTTCAAGGCAGCAAGGAGTCAGATATAATGGCCCAAATATCAATGAATATGGACTCTGTATCGAAGCTGGACTCTGCATTCTCAAACCAATTTTGTTAAGCTAGCCAAGAGAGCACTTTAAACAATTTTAAGGAAAAATACTATAATCTATAAAACCACTTTGACTCCGAAAGTCATCCCTTTACCACACTCAAACAATCATTTTTATGTGCTTTGTGCAATATTGAAACACTTCAATCTGTCAGTTTATCAAAACAACCTGAAACTTTCCTTGCATCCACGAAGTAGGAATGTTTTCTAATAATGGGATAGTGATGATTACATTGAAATTCTCAAGATTCTCTGTTATTAAATGTTTTCTATGCTTGTATCTGTCTGTCTTATGTATTTGTAGCAGGCTTTACACTGGAGTCATACCAATGTACAGATTGGATAGACCTCACAGCACAGGGAGAAATCACACAAAGAACCTAAATCCATCCATTTAGAATCTGCACATTAATCTGAATATCCAATCAATCATCTATCCAACTCTCCACTCATCCAACCAACCAACCATCGTCCAACCACCACCCCCCGCCAGCCCCCCACCAAATTAAAGAGTCTATTCAGCTGTACAACCGTCTACCTGCATTTCTATAGCAAGATCCACAAACTCAGGACATCCCAAAGTGTTTTGCAACCGACTACTTTGGAAGTGTAGTCACTGTTGGAAGGTAGGGAATGCAGTGGGCAGTTTGGTCATAGCAAGCTCCCACAAAATGCAACCAGGTAAGTAGATAATATTTTTAATGATATTATTTTGGGAATAAATATTTTCAAATAGCAGCCAAGACAATCTACCTGTAAGGATAGAGGAGTACACCATTTAATAGTTCATCCAAAAAGCACTTGCGACAGTGTTGCACTCCTTCTGCTTTGTTCAAGTTTCTGGAGTGGGACTTGAACCTACAATTATCTGGAAGATGCAACAGTAATATCCACTGAGCCATGACTGCCAAGCCCACCTTCTTTAAGAGGATCCCTTCCCCTGACCATTAATCAGTCGATTCATCTCTCCTGAATATTGTGTTCTGGCAGAAAATGCATAGAGAGGCGGGATTTTAGGGAAGAAATCGTAAAGCCTAGGGAGCTGAAAGCACGGCTGCAATTAATGGAGTGAGGGCAAGTGAGAAAGCAGGAGAGAGGAGAATTGGAGGTACACAAATGCGTTGGAGATTTCGGGAAGGGGAGGGGAGCATTTTCAACATGAGGATGGGGATTTCCCACCTTTGAACATCATTAATGGTAGCTGTCCTCTGGCTGAGTCCAGCTGATTGTTGGAACTGTTCCAGTCTGTATGGATCAATCAAAGTTCAGGCAAAAAGACCCCTTGGATTGGAGAAAGCAAATAATGACCCTAAACATCTTGAGAGTACACAACATTAGTTTAATGTGGCCTGGTCATCAATATATGAAACTCAACAAACATTACAAAAAAAAACAGCTGATCTGGTCATGATCTGGTGATTGTGGGGGCTCGGGCTGATTTTCTTCATTGTGATAGTAACCACAATTCATTCAGACTTCAGTGGTAATATAGTGTTCTGAAGCATTCTGACTTTGTGAAAAGCCCTACATGAATACATTTTTATTTAATTTACATCTTTTCATTGCGTTCACAGACAGTATTAATAGACACATTGCCATGTAACATTCCAAATGAGCTACAAGTCTGAAGTGTAAGTGATACAACATTAACATACTATATGTAAATTCTGCAAACCAACACTGATACTAGATGCCAGCTGTACTGAGTGGTTTGAAGGCAGTAAATTCTTATTATAGTTACTACTCCAGCACTTTACAGTGTCTACACAGCAACGCTCAATAATCATGGAAATTCTTTAGGAGTTACCACTCCATGACGGAGCCTCTATTTTACAACTTCCTTGTTCTATGCTTGTGCCTTCAGCAACTGGTACATAGACCTGAAAGGACTGCGGCGAAACATTAACAAACCAATAAATGAGGAGTCATGTGTTTTGGTAGGAAGAATAAAGAGGTTACATATCACTTGGAAGTTATGAGTCCTGGTGGAGTATATGAACAAAACAGATCTTGGAGAGCATGTGCACGAATCACGAAAGATTACAGCAGAGGTTAGCAAGGCCATTAAAAATACTAAGCCCGAGGCTTTAGTACTGGAAGTAGGGAAGTTATGCAGAATCTGCATCAAACCTTGGTTAGACCATCCTTTCTGTACTACAGGCATATCTGGTCACCATATTATCGAGTCATAGAGTTATACAGCATGGAAACAGACCCTTCATTCAACTGATATCCTAAATTGATTAAGTTCCACTTGCCAACATTTGCCGCATATCCCTCCAAACCCTCCCTATTCATATACCCATCCAGATGCCTTTTAAATGTTGCAATTGTACCAACACTCACCACCTCCTCTGACAGTTCATTCCATACATGCATCATTGTCTGCGTGAAAAATCTGCCCCTCAGCTCACTTTTAAATCTTTCCCCTCTCACCTTAAACCCTATGTCCTCTAGTTTTGGTCTCCCCTACCCTGGGGAAAAGACCTTGACTATTTACCCTATCTATGCCCCTCATGATTTTATAAACCTCTATAAGGTCACATCCTGCCTCTGACGTTCCAGGAAAAACAGTCCCAACCTATTCATTGTATCCCTATAGCTCAAACCCTGCAAACCCAGCAATAACCTTATGAATCTTTTCTGAACCCTTTCAAGTTTACCAACATTTTTCCTATAGCAAGGAGACCAGAATTGAATACAGTCTTCTAAAGGTGAGCTCACCAATGTCTTATACAACTGCCCAAACTCCTACACTCAATGCACTGACCAATGAAAGCAAGCATAGCAAATGCCTTCTACACAATCCTGTCTACCTGCAGCTCCACTTTCAAGGAACTATGAAACTGCACCCCTAGGTTTCTTTGTTCCGCATGTTATGGACCAGATCAGACCCCCCCTCAAAACGTTTCAAGAAAGTAGCCCAGATCCTAACTTTGCTAAGCTGTTTTAGGCAGGTGTATGCACATATTACAGGAGAGATGCAGCTGGTCAAACTCCCTAGTTTTAAACAAAACAGAATTTATTTACAAGATTACCGAATGAAACACAAACAAAAGAGAAGAGAATACCGAATAATGTAACCTATCTGAAAACCCAATAGATCATCCAAACTTAATGATGCTGTTCCAAATACTTGCAACAATCCCCATAAACACCTTTTGACACAAAATGTAAAATCAAACACAGGGTCTGACAGGAGAGATGTCAGAGAGAGAGAGAGGAGAGTCAGCATGGACATGCTTTTTTTGGACCCAGCAGCCTTAAAACACTACTGCTAAAAACCAAACCAAACCAGGGAAAAGCTGAGCTGGGAGAACTGGTCCCTCCCCTTTCATTGTGCAAGGGTTTTTTTAAAACTTGAAAGCCTTTTCCTGAGGCAGTATCTGTTAGCTATAATCAAGCTGGTTCTAAAACCCTTCAACCTAGACTTTTCGGAGTCTGTGTCTTTTATGAACTCTCTGAAAAAAAAAGCCAAGAACAATATAACCTTGTTAAAGGAGCAGCATTGTCACAGGCAGCACTCCCAGGACTCTACCATTGCCTAGTTTAGACCTGCCTTTCCAAAATGCAACACCACACCTTTATCTAAATTAAGCCCCATCTGCCACTCCTTGGCCCATTGTCCCATCTGATCAAGTCCCGTTGTACTCTGAGGTAACCTTCTTCTCTGTCCACTGCACCACCAATTTTGTTGTCATCTACACATTTACTAACCATACCTCCTATATTCACATGCAAATCGTTTATACGAATGATGAAAAGCAGTGGATCCTTGTGGCACACAGCTTGTCACAGGTCTCCAGTCCATAAAGCAACCCTCCAACACCATCCTCTGCCTTCTACCTTCAAGCCAATTTTTGTTTCTAAATGACTAGCTCTCCCTGGATTCCATGTGATCTAATCTTGCTAACCAATCTACCATGCAGAACCTGTCAGATGCGTTGCTGAAATCCATATAGACAATTCTGGCTGTTCTTCCTTCATGAATCTTCTTCATCATCTCTTCGAAAGAACACAACATTTTCAAACTTCTTGCCATTTACAAAGTACTCCATATTTCTGTTTTTCCTCCCAAAGTGGATAACTTCATATTTCTCCACATTGTCTTCCATCTGACAAATCTTTTGCCTACTCACTTAGCCCCACTTCCCCAATGAATCATGTTGAATGCATTCTTTCCTATTAACTCATCAATTCTTAAATCAATTTATCATCAGCAGTTGTAACACTTTGATACTTCACTCTTTGATGTCCTTGAAAGTATTGCTAAATAAATCAGTGGTTTTGAGATCATTCCCTGCTAACTTTTGATTGTAGACATTTCAAATGAAATTATGTCTCCTTCTGCATTGTATTAATCCTGTAATAGGTTTTCTGTGAGGTTGTCTCAATGAATTTTACAACTAACTTAATCAATTGCCAAGGGTCCTGGCAAAGTGCAGCAGCAGATGCTGTTTTCTTCCCACTCAAGTTGACTCAGCTATTAATTCACTGGCTACTTTCATTCAGTTGTACTCAGTGATTCATGATTATGTTCACCCATTTGCCTTACTTGTCTTTCCATCCACAGTTTTAACAATGATATCCTTCCTGCTTACCTTCTGTCCTTAAGAGAATGCTGATCCATTCCACAAATCTGACATGTCATAAGTTGAAGACAAATAGAAAACACGAGATGCAAAATCCATTTGCCCTATGATGGTTTCTGTAGTGAAGAAGGTGTTTGGTATGCTTGCCTTCATTGGTCAGTGCATTGAGTTTAGGAGTTGGGAAGTCACGTTGCAGCTGTACGTGACATTGGTTAGGCCACCTTTTTTTCTAGATTCCCTACAGTATGGAAACAGGCCCTTCAGCCCGACAAGTCCACACCAACCCTCCAAAGAGCAACCCACCCAGACCCATTCCCCTACCCTATATTTACCCCTGACTATGGGCAATTTAGCATGGCCAATTCACACAACCTGCACATCTTTGGATTGTGGGAGGAAACTTTTGTTTGATATTGCGTTCAGTTCTGGGTTTCCTGCTATGGGAAGGATGTTGTCAAACGTAATTAGGTTCAGAAAAGATTTACAAGAATGTTTCCAGAGTTAGAGGGTTTGAGCTATAAGGAGAGGCTGAATAGGCTGGGGCTTTTTTCCCTGCAGCATTGGAGGATGAAGGGTGACCTTATAGAAGTTTATAAAATCATGAGGGGCATGGATAGGGTAAATAGACAAGGTCTTTTTTTGAGGATTGGGGAGTCCAAAACTAGAGGGCATAGGTTTAAGGTGAGAGCGAAAAGATTTAAAAGGGACCAATGGAGCAATATTTTCACACAGAGGGTGGTGCGTGTATGGAATGAGCTGCCAGAGGAAGTGATGAAGGCTGGTACAATTACAGCATTTAAAAGGCATCTGAATGGGTATATGAATAGGAAAGGTTTAGGGGGATATGGACAAATTCTGGTAAATGAGACTACAGTAATGTAGAATATCTGGTTGCCATGGACGAGTTGGACTGAAGGGTCTGTTTCCATGCCGTGCATCTCTATGACTCTATGTGGGTATTCGTATTATTTTTTTGCCCCATCATTAATTGCCCTCTGACCCCATTGCTGTGGGTCTGGAGACACTGTAGGCCTGACCAGGTTAGGATGGTAGTTTCCTTCCTTAAATGATATCAGGGAACCATTTGGACTGCGTCTGACAATCATTTAATAGTTGTCATTAGATCCTTAACTCCAGATCTTTATTGAATTCAAATTCCACACTGTCATGGTGAGATTCAAACTTGGGTCCCCAGAATACTACCTGGACCTCTGTATTAATAGTCGAGTGATAATGCCATGAGGCTATTGCCTCCCCCTTCCACAGCCCATGCACAGTCAACCCTATCACATGAGTCTACACCTGTCCTTTTGGTAATGCAGCTTTGACTAATCAAAGATCTTCTCAGGAAGTTATTATCACTTGTGATATCCTTCCATATTCAAGAATAGCTTCCTACAGCAAACATTATCAAGTTTCTAGTATCTAGTAAATATTATTGAGCCAACAAACCATAACTTCATTTTTCACTTCGGCACTTTACAGCCTCTAGGTCTCAATATTTCTTCTCTCAATTCTTTTCAATGTGTATGATCTCTTCAATTTGAATGTTCAGCAACTGTAAATACCTTTCCACAGTCCTGCAAGTGTGCTGGCTTAAACGTGACAATTTCTGCGCTGCATTGGTGGGAACCTCCCCCTTACTGATAGCAAATAAAGCTTATTAAGGATTTTTCATAAATTCATTGAGTCATAGATTCATGCAGTGCAGAAAAGGCCCTTCGGCCCATTGATTCTGCACTGATATAACTACCACTAAAAGTGCGCTAATCCCAATTCCCTGCATGTGTCCCATATCCTTGAATGTTATGATATTTGAAGCACTCATCCAAATTTTTTTAAAGGTTGCAAGGTTTCCAGCTTCCACTACCTTCCCAGACAGTGCAGTCCAGATTTTTGCCACCTGCTGAGTGAAAGCGTTTTCTCCAAAATCCCTTCTGAATCACTTGCCTCTTCCCCTACATCTACGCCCTCTCGTAATTGACCCCACAATGTCTATTGTCACACTCAGCAGGTCAGTTTAGAGGATGTGTATTGTTGCCTCTTCGCCCTGGCCCCACTTTTCTGTTTTTCTTCAGTATCTGACAAACTAAAGGAAAAATAGTTAGCTTAGCGAATGAGTAGAGAATGACATCTTCCCCATCATCAGCAAACAGAGGCAGAAGAGACTGGAGAAACTGTGACAGCCAACTTTAAAGCCAAGAAAGTGAAAAGTGAGATGTAATAAAGTAATACGATATTTTGACTGGGGAGATAGGGAGAAATGGCTGGCAGGAGGATCAGAAACTAAGGAACTCTGGTGCTAAATAATTGGCAAAGAAACCAAATGATACATTATTTTATCTACTGGCATCTCAGTGATATCTGCATGGCTTGAAAAGGCAGTGGGGGTTTATTTAATAGCAATCTTTGAAAATAAATTGGATAAATGGTTGGAAAGGAAAAACTTGGTGGGGGATAAAGAAAGAGTGAAAACAGATGCAATGAGCTGGTTATATGTTATATGACGTCTATGATAACCTTTTACCCCTAATTATTAATGTGACAATTCAGCAGGGAAAGTTGGATGCTCCATGGGAATCAAGGATGTGACAAAGGTGCAGCAAGGTTATTGGAGTTTAGAAAGAGGTATGAGTGCTGCCCATGGGATTGGGATGGGAGATGGGCTGTGGAACAGCACAGAAGAATAATAACGCACATTAGCACATGGAGCAGGAGAGGATGGAGAGGTTGGGATCATAGAGGACAAAAGTATCTCCATTAGCATAGAACCATTCACTTCCTCAGGAAATCCAACAGAGCTACACAGACAAAGTACGCTTTGGAGTGCAGTCGTTGATGTAAAATGGCAGCCAATGAGTTTGTTTTATTTGTGATGGAAGAAGACAGCACTAGATAGGCATTTGTTGGGCATCCTTAATTGTCCAGAGGGCAGTTATTAAGAGTCAATCACATTGCTGTGGATCTGGAGACACCTGTAGGCCAGACTAAGTAAGGATGGTAGGCGAAAGTGGGGACTGCAGATGCCGGAGATCAGAGTCGAGAGTGTGGTGCTGGAAAAGCACAGCAGGTCAGGCAGCATCCAAGGAGCAAGAGAGTCGACATTTCGGGCATAAGCCCATCATTTTAGCTTCTGCCTGAAACGTCGATTCTCCTGCTCCTCAGATGCTGCCTGACCTGCTGTGCTTTTCCAGCACCACACTCTCAACACAGGTAAGGATGGTAAGTGTCAGACCATAGTCAACAATGATTATGTAGTTGCTATGAAGCTAGATTTTTTATGCCAGGAGGAAAGATTTTTTTAATTCCTGAAGAAAGACACTGAACTCAAAACATTAACCATTTTCTCTCCAATATTGCCAGGTGTGCTGAGTTTCTCCAGCAATTTCTGTTCTTGCTCCAGGTTTTAATTAAAATTTAACCATCAACAGTGAGTAGGACTTAAAATCTTGTCCTAAAACTGTTAGCCTGGCATTCAGGATTACTAGTCAAATGACAGTTCAATTTGTAGCGAGGTCCCTGATTAGGGCTGTTAATCTGGTCCAACCATGGACCCCTGGCTGACAGACATAAACAGGGGTGTCAGAGATTCTGTTCACTCTGAGATCTGGCTCTGAGGGAGCTGGATCAGTGTCAAGCACTCTCCATTTGTAACTAAAGGGTGACTTGGTGATAAGATACTGGCTCTGTCGAGTTATTCCATTATTGTGCTACTGCCTTCAAGCTTGAAGCCTGGTCCTGTAATCAGCAATACGACAGTGACCAAAGTGACAGTTCTCATGATTTGACTGAAGGATAACTATTGGATGGCGCAGAGCTTAGGATTTAAGGTCACAATCACATCTTCTATCCAAATTGTGCCACTGGATGTTTTTTTTAGTGTGCATGTTTTGGACATTTACATGAAAAAAGTTACTTCTGACATTGTAGCACTCCCTCAATACTGCTCTGGATGTGTAGTGGATGGCCAAAATCCTGGCATTCCCTCCCTAACAGCATTATAGGTCTATCGATAGTACATAGATTATAGTTGATCAAGAGAAAGCTCACTGCCCCAGCTAGGGGTGGGGCAATAAATACTGTAAACTGGGGTCTGGTCCTAACACAGTGAGGTTGGGAAGCATTTATTAAAACTGTAGACAGTGAAAATCATTTCAAAAAAACCTGTAATGGTTCTGGATGGGATACCCAAAATCATTAAAACCTGGTGAGGAGGGATGAATTAGCACTCCTTGGGTATTCACCTGCCCCCTTGGTTGGTTGAAAACCTATGGTTTTGATTCTTTTCAACTGTGAATGAGTTCCGGAAGACTGAGAGAGAGTCTTGCCCTTTATTTTGGATGTAGTGCAGCAGTGTTTGAAATGGCTGCTCTCAAAGCTGTGGACTTCACAATACAAGGACATTCATCCATAACACAAACTGTCTAGAGCTGCAGTCAGTTTTTACGCTTGATTTTGTATATTCTTGGCTGGTAAAACAGACATGTGTGCAAGAGGTGACTTTCTGCTGAGAGGCGGACAGCCAGGCCTCGTGTTATTATTTCTCAAGGCTCTCATTATTTTAAAAGTCACTAACAGCTCACAGGTGCAACATTTCATGGACTTTACCATGGTTGCTGGGCTGATCTGCAGGATTTCTCTTTTGGAGGAACATGGCAGTTCTCTTTAAAAAAAAAACATGTTGAAATTAAAAGGAAAAAATGTCAATAAATACTTAGAGGCTCTGAGTCATTGTGACAACTACAGTTTTAGTGATCGTCCCCTGCCTTGATAAAGTCTCCTAGTTTTCATCTTCTGTGAGACTTTACTCTTTCAAACATGCCCCTTTATTCCTTTAGTGCAGGCTTTACAATGTCGCTGGGCCTGCATCTCCAATTTGAATTGTTATAGTAGTACATTCCGCTTGCTGTCCACATTGACACAACAGTCAAGAAAGGATAACAACGCCTCTCCTTTCTCAGGAGACGAAGGAAATTCAGCATGTCCACAAGGACTCTCACCAACTTTGATAGATGCACATGGAAAGCATTCGATCTGAATGCATCACAGCTTGGTATGACAATTGCTCTGCTCAGGACCGTAAGAAACTACAGCGAGTTGTGAACACAGCCCAGGCCATCACGCAAACCAACCTTCCATTCATTGACTCCATCGACACTTCCCACTGTCTCAGAAAGGAAGCCAACATCATCAAAAGCCCCCCGCCCCCTTATAATCTCTTCCAACCTCTTCCGTCAGGCAAAAGATACAAAAGCTTAAACAAATGCACCAACAGGTTCAAAAACAGCTCTTTCCCTGCTGTTATTTGACTTCTGAATGGACCTCTCAATTTTCAAATCTAATGTTGACCTTGCTTTCTGTGCACCTTCGCTGCAGCTGTAATTTTGCATTCCTCGCTCTGTTCTATCACCTGATAATCATTGTGTGGTATGATCTGTCTGTATCGCATGCTAAACAAAACTTTTCATTGTACCTAGATACAAATGGCAATAATAAATCAAATCAAATCGAGTCAAATCACACAGCCTCTGATGTCCATTAGCAGGACACTGTGCACTCAGGGACACTTACCCAACTCGTGGACTGGACCAGGTTGTTTCTCCAGACTCTTCACTATTTCATAGCACTCACTCACTCCAAGACAACCTGGATGCCCACAGTATCCCTGCATTGTACTGCTTTACCCACTCCCCCACCCATCCAGAGATATCAGACTCACATTATTACTGTCTTGCTTTGCCATGGAGTGCAAACACAAAAGCCAGAATAGCTATTAGCAGCCTTCAGTCAAGTTAAGAGGAGGTGGGGGTTAACCTTCACTGAAGATTCCTAGTACTGTAACTCAAGGACTGACTCTGATACCAATCCAGGGTCTGCTTGAGTTAGTCAGAGTCCAGATCCTTTCCTTATAACGGGTGAGCAGCTGAAAGTAGGAAGTGCACCACCTGACCAGAGGTAGTCAGCTTCATTGTGAGCTGTTTTCCTGCTGGAATGAGGAACAGATGGAAGTGGATGGCACAGATATTAGTGTTGGTGCCAGTGGGAAGATGTTCTGAGCATGTGAGTAGGCAGTGCTGAGGGCATGCAGGTTAGTGGTTTTGTGCTTTGGGCTGAGTGTCTACAAAAGGGAAAGATGCTGGAAACAATAGTGAGAGTGATAGAGCATGAACCTTGGTGGGAGGTGGGTGCAGGACCAGAGATAGAGTGAGTGTGAGTGAAAGTAAAGTCACAATAATCTCACAACACCATAGGGCTGCTCACTTACTGGAGAGAGAGAGAGAGAAAGACAGACAGACAGACAGACAGAGCGATGACTGGTAGTTGTTTAATGTGAGATGAGGGAAGAGGGGGAGAATGCGAGTCCTTCACGGTAACCTTGGCTGATGTGCACTCTGAATTACAAACTGGCTGTCCAACCAGCTGAGCTACCAAAAGAAGATGGTGGCACTTATTCTGGCAGACTGGAGAATGACATTGACCTTCTTCCATCAGAGCTGGGCTTTCCTCCAGGTGACTGAGACTGCACTGACCATGCATGGCAACCTTGGTGTTGTGCCCACTGTTTGGGGGAACAGGAAGTCCCACATCAACCCTCTCATCCAGCAGAGACCCTGGAGGTAACTGCCCTCACAGCAGGGCACCAGTTCCTCCTATCTGCATGCCTGGGGAAAACAGCAGGCACCGTGCATGTTTGAATGCACAGTGGGCTTTTATAGATGTCATGGACAAAAGCCATGCTGGTGAATTCTAGGATATCTTGTGAGTGGCGAGTTGTTCTGGGAATGGCGCATGGGACTGCAGGGGCACTGTAGGTGACTAAAGTGGCAAGTTTGGTAAGGGTATGGTGAGTGAACTCATTGGGCCTTGTATCGAGAAGCCATCTAAAAAGCCCGACACAACTTGGACTTCTCCAAAAGAACTCAAGATACGTCCATGAACTAGACATTATCATATTGCTATTTGTGGGAACTTGCCACATACAAAGTTACTGTCGCATTGGTAACTCCCCCACTCCAACCTCTCACCCTCACAATGCGCAGCCCTCCAATCCCTCTGCTCCAATCCTGACCTCACCATCAAGCCAGCGGACAAAGGGAGCGCAGTGGTAGTCTGGCGCACTGACCTCTACATCGCTGAAGCCAAACGCCAACTCGAGGACACCTCTTCCTACCGCCCCCTTGACCATGACCCCACCACCCATCACCAAACCATCATCTCCCAGACCATACAGAACCTCATCACCCCAGGAGATCTCCCACCCACAGCTTCCAACCTCATAGTCCGGGAACCCCGCACTCCCCGGTCCTACCTCCTTCCCAAGATCCACAAGCCTGACCACCCTGGCCGACCCATTGTCTCAGCATGCTCCTGCCCCACCGAACTCATCTCTACCTACCTC
>NC_057712.1:126861348-126900473 GCF_004010195.1 Chiloscyllium plagiosum
AGACCCCACCACTAGGGATATATTTCCCTCCCCACCCCTCTCCGCCTTCCGCAAAGACCGTTCCCTCCGTGACTACCTGGTCAGGTCCACGCCCCCCTACGGCCCACCCTCCCATCCTGGCGCTTTCCCCTGCCACCGCAGGAACTGTAAAACCTGCGCCCACACCTCCTCCCTCACTTCTATCCAAGGCCCCAAAGGAGCTTTCCACATCCATCAAAGTTTTACCTGCACATCCACTAATATCATCTATTGTATCCGTTGCTCCCGATGCGGTCTCCTCTACATTGGGGAGACTGGACGCCTCCTAGCAGAGCGCTTTAGGGAACATCTCCGAGACACCCGCACCAATCCACCAAATCGCCCCGTGGCTCAACATTTCAACTCCCCCTCCCACTCTGCCGAGGATATGGAGGTGCTGGGCCTCCTCCACCGCTGCTCCCTCACCACCAGATGCCTGGAGGAAGAACGCCTCATCTTCCGCCTCGGAACACTTCAACCCCAGGGCATCAATGTGGATTTTAACAGTTTCCTCATTTCCCCTTCCCCCACCTCATCCTAGTTTCAAACTTGCAGCTCCGCACTGTCCCCTTGACCTGTCCGGACTTGTCCGACCTGCCCAGCTCCTTTTCCACCTATCCACTCCACCCTCTCCTCCCTGACCTATCACCTTCATCTCCTTCCCCACTGACCTATTGTACTCTATGCCACTCTCTCCCCACCCCCCCCCTCCTCTAGCTTATCTCTCCACGCTTCAGGCTCTCTGCCTTTATTCCTGATGAAGGGCTTTTGCCCGAAACGTCGATTTTGCCTGTCTTCGGATGCTGCCTGAATTGCTGTGCTCTTCCAGCACCACTGATCCAGAATCTGGTTTCCAGCATCTACAGTCATTGTTTTTACAACATTACAACAGTGGCCATTCTTCCTGACTGTAAAGTATGTTTAAGTGTTTGGTGTGAAGCGTAAACACAAGCCTTCTTTCTAATCATACTGTTTGCTGATGTCTCTGGGCTGGAACTTGAGCTGTGACCTACTGCCTCCAAGACAAGTGAATCAGATCCGTTGCCGAAGACCCTGATTATCAAGATCAATGGAGAAGGAAATGGGTTGGGCAGGTACCAGCCGTGTCAGTCAGCAAAGCTTCTGTTGGCCAGGATATTAAGAGGTATTAAGAGGTTCAGGCATTGTTCTACAGGCCTCCTGCGAAGACAGGCAAAACGGTTTAAATGTCTAATAGGAGTGATTAAGCAACAATGTAATGTTGAAGGTTTAGTAGCTTGGGTCATGTGAGAGCTCAGGTTTCTGTATTTAGACGGTGAAATTGCACTGCTTGGCTCTCTGCAATTCTTTGTTCATTTTTCTGCCATCCATTTTCTTCTATCCCGTAGTTATGAGCTTTCAATGGAGTGGGCACAGGTACCCCTCTCCCACGCCATGTCCAATTGCCATACATTATGGCTGAGACAAGAACCGACAGCCCTCAAAGGCTGACGGGTTCCCAAGGTCACACTGCACATGCCTGCTGTCCCCTATATTGTAGGCTGTTTATCCCCTTGTACAGGGCCTGGCCTACCATTTAATACAATCGCGGCTGGAACTTCACATTCTCACCTACTCTTGACAACCTTTGGCCTTCTTTTCAGTCAAGAATCTACATACCACTGTCTTAAATGCCCCTAGAATTCCAAACTCACAATCTCTTCATTTCCATCCTAAATGGGAGACCTCTTACTTTAAAATCATGTCCCCAAAGTGCATCACAAGGGGAGACAGCCTTTTAGCATCCACACTTTTAAGTTTCCTTATATGTTGAAATGAAATTGCCTCTTATCCTTCTAATGCACACAGGAGCAACCTATTCAACCATCCTTCATTCTAGGTATCAATTAGGTCATCCTTCTCTGAACTGATTCTAATGCAATTACATTCTTTTGTAAATGAGACCAAAACTGTGGTCCCATCATTGTCCTGAACAAATGGAGTAAAATGTTACAAACAAAAACAGAGATTTCTGCAAAATCTCAGCAAGCCTGGCGGCATCTGTAGAGAGAAAGCAGAGTTAATGTTTCTGGTCCAGTGACCCTTCTTCAAAACTCTTACAGAGATAAGGGAAGGGGAAGGGAGTGAGATGAAGTGAATAACCCTTGCAGAGAGTCAGCAATGGGCTGAACGGTCACCTTTGCATTCCACAAATCCATGATTAAACCATTTTGAGCTGTCTAATTTATATGAATAATCACCAACATGCAGCATGTTATAAGGCAGTCGTGTCCTGCAACATAAACAGAAACTCAGCAGGTCTGGCAGCATCTGTGGAGAGAGAAATAGAGTTAACATTTCAAGTTGAGTGATCCTTCGTCAGAACTGGTTCTGACGTAGGGTCATCAGATTTGAAACGTTAACTTTGCTTCTCTCTCCACAGATACTGTCAAACCTGCTGAGTTTCTACACCAATTTCTATTTGTTTCAGATTTCTGGCATCTGCAGTTCTTCATTTTTGTTTTAGTCATGTATTACATCCTGAATGACTCAGGTGATCATCAATATCCAACATGATATTCTGGCAGAGAGAACATTTCTCGATACATCCCACAGTATCTCTGTTAGTCAGCAGGCTGCCTGGCATGGAACACAGCTCGTATAAAAGGAAACATCATAAAACAGGGGGTATTTTTGCCTCTGGTTCTGATTTTATTTTTACTCTCTCCCTGTCCCCTCCACTCTCACAATGTTAGAATCCATCCTCTCATGATGTTCACTCTATGGCCAATACTCCTGCAGCTGCCCATGCAGTGAATATTAATGCCGGCCATGTACCCACACAGACATCAGCTTGAGAGCTCTGGGGTTTCCATCTCTGACTGGACTGCTTCTGGGCGATTAAACAATCATGTCATAAAATTAGTCTCTTCAGTTGCGATCTTATTAAATTAAAGTTTTCTCTTCCCCCACCACCACCCCCACCCACCAATTACTTCATTGTCTCTCACTTCCTTACTTGGATATATAACACTAAAAACCTCAGCTGTGATGTTATGCTGCAATTCCATAGAGCCCTGGTTAGACCACACTTGGAATATTGTGTTCAGTTGTGCTTGCCTCATTATAGGAAGGATGTGGAAGTTTTAGAGAGGGTGCACAAGAGATTTACCAAGATGCTGCCTGGACTGGAGAGCATGTCTTATGAAAAAAGGTTGAGGGAGCTAGGGCTTTGCTCATTGGAGTGAAGAAGGATGAGAGGTAACTTGGTAGAGGTGTACAAGATGAGAGGCACAGATAGATTGGATAGCCAGAGACTTTTTCACCTGGTCAGCAGAGACAAGTTGGACCGAAAAATCTATTTCCATGCTCTACAACTCTACAGTGTCTAACATATCCCACTGTAATTCTTCAGATTGTTGGTTTAGTGGCTGCTTTAACATTACATTGCAGTTCCTGTCTTCTACTGATTAAGCCATACAGTTTGTAATTCTCTTTCTGAACCTCACTGTTTTTCTACCACTCTCGCCTCCTTATGATGTGACTTAAAACCTACTTCCTGTCAAACATTCAGTCACCTATCTCTTTCCATTTGACCACAGTAGTGTGAAGGATCTCAAGACATTTTACTGTATTATGGGCACTGTACAAACATCGGTCATTCAATTGCAACTCCCCTAAAAGGGCAGATAGAGGCGCCAAGGAGATTTGCTCCGAAGAACTCAAGAATTCTGAAATAAGAGCAGGTCATTCACTCCTGGAGTCTGCTCCAACATCCGCCGACATCACCTATCCCACGCGCCCCCTAATATCCAGGGCTGCAAAGAGATTGGCTATCTTCAAAAGGTCAGGCTATTATTAGCTGGCCAACACTGAAAGCATGTGGTCACAATAGTGGTCAGGTGCCTTCCTGATGCCAACTGGGAGCAGCTATATTCATATCAGAATCTGGTGCTACCTTTCCATTTATAGAAACTGTTGTTCACTGATTAGGACCTAGGTGCAATGGGGTTGGGATAAATTTAGCAGGGCTGCTGACATTTGGACTTGGCACGGAGAACGTGGAGTGTAGCCAGAAGTATTCAAAGCCTCCAGAGCCTGTGCCGGCTAAAACAACAGAGCATGCAGTCGGCATTATCAGCTGAGGACACCACACATGGTCTTCGATCGTGTGAGAACCCACTGTCAGCCAGCTTTCACTCACATGGTCGGAGTGACTGGGAGGGTGAGGAGCAGGACTCAGACAGAGGGAGATAGAGGCGGCTGAAGTCACAATTTCCAAACATTATGTATTGAGTATTCAAATCTGCATACTTCGCCGTGTCTACAATTTCATTTCCTGATCTGTATCAAGACACTGGAAAGGGATAGGTTACACTGGGAATTTATCATTTTTAAAGTGACACTCCAAGCTTGACAAATCAATTTTAAGGTTGCATCAGTTAGAAGGAAATGCTTTCATTTGTATAGCACCTTTCACAATCTCGGGATGCCCTACAGCGCTTTACAGCCACTGAAGAACTCTTGAAGTGTAGTCACTGTTCTAATGTAGGAATTTACACACAGCAATCTCCCAGCAATATGATAATAACCCAATTGCCTTTTTTTATTCACTTGTGAGACATGGGTGTTGCTTGGTGAAGCAACACGTATTTGCCGTCCCTAGTTGCCCCTTGAGAAGGTGGTGGTGAGCTGCCCTCTTGAACTGCTGCACTCCATCTGCTGTGGGTTGACCCACAATGTCCTTAGGGACGGAATTCTAAGATTTTGATCCATTGCCTCTGAGGGAATGGCAATATATTTCCAAGTCAGGATGGTAAGTGGCTTGGAGGGGAACTTGCAGGCAGTTGTGTTCCCATGTATCTGCTGCCTTTGTCCTTCTAAATAATAGCAGCCTTGGGTTTAGAAGGTGCTGTCTAAGGATCTTTGGTGAATTTCTGCAGTGAATCTTGTAAATGGTGCATACTGCTGTTACTGAGCATCGGTGGAGGGTGTGGATGCTTGTGGATGTGGCGTTGATCAATAGGCTTTGTCCTGGATGGTGTCAAGCTTCTTGAGTGTTGTTGGAGCTGCACCCATCCAGCTAAGCGGGGAATATTCCACCACACTCCTGACTTATGCCTTGGAGACGGTGGGACAGGCTTTGGGGAGTCAGGAGGTGAATTAGTCCCCATTGTATTCCTAACCTCTGACCTCTTCTTGTAGCCATTGTGTTTACATGGCCCAACCATTTCAGTTTCTGCTTTAGTAATGTGGAGTAAATTTTGACCAGGGAATGGGATTAATTTTGTCAACTATGTCGCTGGAAGTCAGGGATTCAGTTCAGCACCTCACCTAAAAGACAATAACTCAAACAGTGCCGCATTCCCTCAGTACTGCTCTGGCATGTCTGCTTAGATTATGCATCACAAATGGCTGGAGTGGGACCTTCACACCAGAAGGTAAAGTGAATCAGAAGTGAAAAATGATTGGGAGGCGATTAGTCAGATTATAAACCCGTCTCATAGGTTCCCCATGGGAGACTGATTAGTAAGGTTAGATCTCATGGAATACAGGGAGAACTAGCCATTTGGATACAGAACTGGCTCAAAGGTAGAAGACAGAGGGTGGTGATGGAGGGTTGTTTTTCAGACTGGAGGCCTGTGACCAGTGCAATGCCACAAGGATCGGTGCTGGGTCCTCTATTTTTTGTAATTTACATAAATGATTTGGATGCAAGCATAAGAGGTACAGTTAGTAAGATTGCAGATGACACCAAAATTGGGAGGTGTAGTGGACAGCGAAGAGGGTTACCTCAGATTACAACAGGATGTTGACCAGATGGGCCAATGGGCTTAGAAGTGGCAGATGGAGTTTAATTCAGATAAATGTGAGGAGCTACATTTTGGGAAAGCAAATCTTAGCAGGACTTATACACTTAATGGTAAGGTCCTAAGGAGTGTTGCTCAACAAAGAGATCTTGGAGTGCAGATTCATAGCTCCTTGAAAGTGGAGTCGCAGGTAGATAGGATAGTGAAGGCAGCGTTTGGTGAAGGCGTTTAGTGAAGAATGCTTTCTTTTATTGGTCAGAGTATTGAGTACAGGAGTTGGGAGGTCATGTTGCGGCTGCACAGGACATTGGTTAGGCCACTGTTGGAATATTGTGTGCAATTCTGGTCTCCTTCCTATCAGAAAGATGTTGTGAAACTTGAAAGGGTTCAGAAACGATTCACATGGATGTTGCCAGGGATGGAGGATTTGAGCTAAAAGGAGAGGCTGAACAGGTTGGGGATGTTTTCCCTGGAGCGTCGGAGGCTGAGGGGTGACCTTATCGAGGTTTACAAAATTATGAGGGGCATGGATAGGATAAATAGACAAAGTCTTTTCCCTGGGGTCGGGGAGTCCAGAACTAGAGGGCATAGGTTTAGGGTGAGAGGGGAAGGATATAAAAGAGACCTAAGGGGCAACTTTTTCACGCAGAGGGTGGTACGTGTATGGAATGAGCTGCCAGAGGATGTGGTGGAGGCTGGTACAATTGCAACATTTAAGAGGCATTTGGATGGGTATAGGAATAGGAAGGGTTTGGAGGGATATGGGCCGGGTGCTGGGGGGGACTAGATTGGATTGGGATATCTGGTCAGCATGGACAGGTTGGACAGAAGGGTCTGTTTCCATGCTGTACATCTCTATGACTCATATGACTCTATGAACAGTGGAGTGCCACAAGGATCGGTGCTGGGTCCTCTTTTTTTTTCATTTACATAAATGATTTGAATGCGAGCATAAGAGGTACAGTTAGTAAGTTTGCAGATGACACCAAAATTGGAGGTGTTGTGGACAGCGAAGAGGGTTACCTCAGATTACAACAGCATGTTGACCAGATGGGCCAATGGGCTTAGAAGTGGCAGGTGGAGTTTAATTCAAATGAATATGAGGTGCTGCAATTTGGGAAAGCAAATCTTAGCAGGACTTATACACTTAATGGTAAGGTCCTAGGGCGTGTTGCTCAACAAAGAGACCTTGGAGTGCAGATTCATAGCTCCTTGAAAGTGGAGTCGCAGGTAGATAGGATAGTGAAGAAGGCATTTGGTGAAGGCGTTTAGTGAAGAATGCTTTCCTTTATTGATCAGAGTATTGAGTACAGGAGTTGGGAGGTCATGTTGCAGCTGTACAGGACATTGGTTAGGCCACTGTTGGAATATTGTGTGCAATTCTGGTCTCCTTCCTATCAGAAAGAAGTTGTGAAACTTGAAAGGGTTCAGAAAAGATTCACATGGATGTTGCCAGGGATGGAGGATTTGAGCTATAGGGAGAGGCTGAACAGGCTGGGGCTGTTTTCCCTCGAGCATCGGAGGCTGAGGGATGATTTTATAGAGGTTTACAAAGTTATGAGGGACATGGATAGGGTAAATAGACAAAGTCTTTTCTCTAGGGTTGGGGAGTCCAGAACTAGAGGCCATAGGCTTACGGTGAGACGGGAAAGATATAAAAGAGTCCTACGGGGCAACTTATTCACACAGAGGGTGGTACGTGTATGGAATGAGCTGACAGAGGAAGTGGTGGAGGCTGGTACAATTGCAACATTTAAGAGGCATTTGGATGGGTATATGAATGGGAAGGAGAAAATGCTGTAAAATCTCAGTAGGTCTGGCAGCATCTGTAAGGAGAGAAAGGAGCTGACCTTTCGAGTCTAACTGACCCTTTGTCAAAGCTTTGACAAAGGGTCAGTTAGACTCGAAATGTCAGCTCTTTTCTCTCATTACAGATGATGCCAAACCTGCTGAGATTTTCCAGCATTTTCTCTTTTGGTTTCAGATTCCAGCATCCGCAGTAATTTGCTTTTATTATGAATAGGAAGGGTTTGGAGGGATATGGGCCGGGTGCTGGCAGGTGGGACTAGATTGGGTTGGGATATCTGGTCGGCATGGACGAGTTGGACCGAAGGGTGTGTTTCGATGCTGTACATCTCTATGACTCTATTACTCTATTTGTTCAGTGCCAGAGTTTAAGTGCTGGCTAGATATAATCCAGGCAGAGGAGAAAGTGAGCACTGCAGATGGTGGAGATCAGAGTCAAGAGTATGGTGCTGGAAAAGCTCAGCAGGTCAGGCAGCATCTGAGGAGCAGCAGAATCGATGTTTCGGGCATAAGCCCTCCCCGATGAATACTGGATGGAAAAGTTACAAACTCAAGTAGATAAAAGAAAAAAAAGATATATATGTTGTTATTCTGTACAATGAATTATCATTTTGAATTTTCTGTTTCATTTGTTTTGCACTGGTATTCTTATTATTTAGATATTAATTTATGTTAAAATAGGAAAAGGAATCTATAAATATGTCGTAGGATCTGGTAGGCAAACCTGAGACCAGTAGATTTGGGGGCAAATGATATTAAATGTTAATTGAGGGATAATTAGGGAGCGCCTCACTGCGCATATATAGATGGGGGACTCTCAATTCTCCTGCTCCTCAGATGCTGCCAGATGTGCTGTGCTTTTCCAGCACCACACTCTCAACTCATATTCCAGGCATATGCAATTTTAGTCAGAGTATTAATTTTACTGTCACTCCAACACCACTTCAACAACAGAAACGAAAATAGCCTGAGAAACTCAGCAGCTTTAGTAGCATCGGTGGAGAGAAAGCAGAATTCACACTTAAGTTTGATTAACATTTTAAGTCCAGTGACCCTTCTTCAGAACTGATCACTTGTCCCCAATCTATTCCATCTTTGGATAACTGCCTATGTGGAGTTTGAACCTTCTGTCCATGTCTGCATGGATTTCCTCTGGGTGTTCTGGTTTCCTCCTAGAGTCCAAAGATGTGCAGGTTAGGTGGATTGGCCATAAGAAATGCAGGATTACAGGGATGGGGTGGGTCTGGGTGGGATGCTGTTCAGAGGGTCAGTGTGGACTCAATGAGCTGAATGACCTGCTTCCACACTGGAGGGATTTTATGATTCTATACATCCAAGCAAGTGCTCATTCAGTTATTCCTTCGTTATATACAGTTATCAACTGTTTCCTAGTTTTATCTGGTCTCAGGCTTCCCTACTACATAATGTTATTGCCAAAACATTCCCCACCCTCACCCCCACTACCCCAGTCCCTGGGGTTTATAATCATTATCCACCCAGCAAGTTTTGAGAAGATTTGTAGCTCAGGTTGAGGTTTTGGATATAGGTTTGCTCACTGAATTGAAAGGTTCATTTCCAGACGTTTCATTACCTTACTAGGTAACATCTTCAGTGGACCTCATGCAAAGCAATGCTGAAAATTCCTACTTTCTATTTATATGGTTGGGTTTCTTTGGGTTGGTGATGTTATTTCCTGTGGTGAAGTCACTTCCTGTTCCTATGTCTCAGGGGGTGGTAGATGGGGTCTAACTCGACGTGTTTATTGATAGAGTTCCAGTTGGAATGCCTTGCTCCTAGGAATTCTCGTGTGTGTCTTTGTTTGACTTGTCCTAGGATGGATATATTGTCCCAGTCGATGTAGTGTCCTTCCTCATCGTATGTGAGGATACTAGTCAGAGAGGGTCATGTCTTTTTGTGGCTAGTTGGTGTTCATGTATCCTGGGGGCTAGTTTTCTGCCTGTTTGTCCAATATTGTGTTTGTTATAGTCCTTACACGTCATTTTGCAAATGACATTAGTTTTGCTTGCTGTCTGTATAGGGTCTTTCAAGTTCATTAGCTGCTGTTTTAGTGTGTTGGTGGGTTTGTTATCATGATGCCAAGGAGTCTGTCTACCCATTATGGAAACAATCCAATGTTCATTACCCGGACTGAGAGTCAGGTTGAAAGTCGATACATTTAATTTAAAGAGTATAATGGAGTTATTAATGTATATGAGGGCACAAAGAGACATTTAACAGGATCATAGAATCTTCTAGCAACACAATAAATACAAAATATTGTGGATGCTGAAGGTATGAAATCAGAACAAAAAAAATTGGAGTATTTCAGCAGGATTAGCAGCATGTATGGAAAGAGAAACAGAGCTAATGTTTCAAGTCCGGTGCCTTTCAGCACTTCCTGTTCTTATTACAGTAAAATGTTTTGTTCCTTTTCCATTGGTGGGTGGGTCAGAAACTAGTTGGCATAGATTTCAGAGAAAAATGAGTTTTTATATAGGGAGTTATTATGACTGCACTGCCTGAAAGATTCATAGAAGAAGATTAGATTCCCTACAATATGGAAACAGGCCATTTGGCCCAACAAGCTCACACCGACCCTCCAAAGAGTAACTCACCCAGACCCATTCCCCTAACCTATATTTATCCCTGACTAATGCACCTAACACTACAGGCAATTTAACATGGCCAATTCACCTGACCTGCACATTTTTGGACTGTGGGAGGAAACCAGAGCACCCGGAGGAAACCCACACAGACACAGGGAGAATGTGCAAAATCCATGCAGACAGTCCCCCGAGGCAGGAATCAAACCCGCGTCCGTGGTGCTGTGAGGCAGCAGTGCTAACCACTGAGGCACCGTGCCACCCCAAAATGAGGGTTTCTCTGGGAAAATCATTCAACATTTCAAAATGGGAATTGAAGAAATCCTAGAAGGGGAAAATTTAGCAGGACAATAATAAAAGAGCAGGCAAGTGAGATTTATTCAAAACATTAATTGAAGAGAAATACGATAGGATGAATGGACTCTTTCTGTTTCTTTGTAACCAACCCATTCAGCAATATTGTGATATACCTCCGGAGCAGGTAGGATTTGTACCTAGCCCATCTAGCCCGGAGGTAGGGATACAACCACTGTCCAAAAAGAGACCTTAAGAAAGGCAGCAGTTTTCATCTCTAAAGGGCATGGGTGTATCAGATGGCTTTTGGCCAAAATGGTCATAATAAGATTTTTACTGAACTTAAATTCATCATCTGCCATGGCAGGATTTAAACCCAAGTCCCCAGATATTACATGTTCAGATTAATATTCTAGCAACAGTACCATGAAGTCATCACTTGCCCTATCTCATTCTGTAATTCCATGGAAACAACACATAAAGAGCATACACTTATTACCCTCCTCTTCTCCTTTAGGTGACGAGGAAGAGTCCATGAGTGATAAATGAATGAACTGAATCCATGGGGTCATCTTCACACTCTCTTGTTCTTACATTGGGTAAATCTCGTAACCAGCTGGAGAATGTGACATACGATATGGCTATAAAAATAGTCTGCCTGGTTAGCGGTGCTTTAGAGTCCCCTCATGGTCAAACAAGCTATCCTTCACTGAGTCAGCTTTCTGCATAGATAGCTTACAATGGGTTTTAAGCCAAAGCTTTTCAAAGTTCTCTCAAGATCAGGGCGTCTCTCTAAAAGGCTTTAAGGATTGTGTTTTGTCAGAGTTGCAATAACATGTGTTTATATAGCAACTGTAATGTGGTAAAAGTATTGTAAAGTACTTTCACAGACAATATGTGACATTTAGCTATGACCTGAAGAGAGGTGGCTTCTCCTTAATAATTCCATTGCCTGTTCTTCCTCATATATTTTCTTTATGATTATAAATTCTATCCTGAAAAATTGTTTCTAGTCATTTTTCCACTGATAGAACATAGAACATAGAACATAGAACAATACAGCACAGAACAGGCCCTTCAGCCCACGATGTTGTGCCGACCACTGATTCTCATATATACACCCTCAAATTTCTGTGACCATATGCATGTCCAGTAGTCTCTTAAATGTCCCCAATGACCCTGCTTCCACAACTGTTGCTGGCAACGCATTCCATGCTCTCACAACTCTCTGTGTAAAGAACCCACCTCTGACACCCCCTCTATACTTTCCTCCAACCAGCTTAAAACTACGACCCCTCGTGTTAGTCATTTCTGCCCTGGGAAATAGTCTCTGGCTATCGACTTTATCTATGCCTCTCATATGACACAGAACAATGCTGATTGGAGGTGGGGATGGTAGTTGGCATATAGTCAACCTTTTGTCTTCATGGTCCTTGCAATTAATTCTCGGATGGGAGGGGAAAGGCTGACAACTACCTTCTTAGCATGAAACTCATTGAGACTCATAAATGGCCACTGGTAATTATCCACCAATATGGATAGGGGCGAGGAACAAAAGGGAAGCTATCTCTTTGTCTTTCACAATGACATTCCCTGTCCCCATCCCCTCCCTTCCCCTCACCAACTCACTGGGCCTTCCCTGACTGATCCTAGTGATCTCATTAGGGCACAGCACGGTGGTTAGCTCAGTGGTTAGCAGTGCGGCCTCACAGTCCCAGGGACCCGGGTTCGATTCCACCCTCGGTTGTCTGTCTATGTGGATTCTGGATCAATGGCACCCATCCTTCAATCCCCTCATCCAAGTCATTAATAAAAATTACAAACAGTAGAGGCCCAAGGACAGAGCCCTGTGGAACACCACTCACCACAGACTTCCAGGCAGAATATTTTCCTTCTACTACCACTCGCTGTCTTCTGTTGGCCAGCCAATTCTGTATCCAGTCATCTAAGTTCCCCTGTATCCCATTCCTCATGACCTTCTGAATGAGCCTACCATGGGGAACCTTATCAAATGCATTGCTGAAGTCCATATACACCACATCCACAGCTCGGCCCTCATCAACATTTCTAGTCACATCCTCAAAGAACTCGATAAGGTTTGTGAGGCATGACCTGCCCCTCACAAAGCCGTGTTGACTGCATTTAATCAAGCCATGCTCTTCCAAATGGTCATAAATTCTATCCTGCAGAATCCTTTCTAACACCTTGCAGACGACAGACGTGAGACTTACTGGTCTATAATTGCCGGGGATTTCCCTATTTCCTTTCTTGAAGAGAGGAATTACATTTGCCTCTCTCCAGTCCTCAGGTACGACTCCAGTGGACAGCGAGGATGAAAAGATCTTCGCAAGTGGCAAAGCAATTGCATTTCTCGTTTCCCAAAGCAGCCGAGGACAAATCTGGTCCAGGCCTGGTGACTTGTCAATTTAATGTTTGACAAAATTTTCAGCACATCAGCTTCCTCTATCTCTATCCATTCCAGCATGCACACCTGCTCTTCAAAGGTTTCATTCAGTACAAAGTCCATTTCTTTCGTAAAGACAGAAGCAAAAAACTCATTTAGGGCTTCCCCTCCCTCCTCAGACTCCACACACAAATTCCCTACACTATCCCTGATCGGCCCTACTCTTTCTTTGACCATTCTCTAATTCCTCACATAAGTGTAAAATGCCTTTGTGTTCTCCCTAATCCATTGTGCCAAGCCTTTCTCGTGCCCCCTCCTGGCTCTCCTCAGACCATTTTTGAGCTCCTTCCTCACCTGCCTGTAATCCTCTAGAGCTGAGCCTGACCCTAGCTTCCTCCACCTTATGTAACTTACCTTTTTCCTTTTGACGAGAAGCTCCACCGCTCTCGTCATCCAAGGTTCCTTTATCTTACTATTTCTTGCCTGTCTCAGAGGGACATATTTATTCATCACTCGCAACAACTGTTCCTTAAACAGTCTCCACATGTCTATAGTGCCTTTACCATGGAACAATTGCTCCCAATCCATGCTTCCTAACTCATGTCTATGAATTTAACAAGCAAAGGCTGATTGAGTACAGGTAGTACTGTACACATTACAGTATCAAAGGGCTGTACTGTTTGATGCACTCCCAGCAGTGTATTAAACTGGAGTTCTGAAGAAAAGTCATATCAGACTCATAACATCAAATCTGTTCCAGTGTCTACAGATCCCACTAGGCTGGTTGAGTTTCTCCAGTGTTCTCTGTGTTGATTTCAGATTTCCAACAACTGCGGTAAATTTCCTTTAAACTCATGCCAAGACAGTTAATCATTTAATAGTCTCTTTAAGCTATCAATCAAATTATGAACTCAGAATACCCCTGCTGAGATAATTGTAGTTGTTCTCCTCTTTTTCCCCCCTCCCTATTCTTTTTAAATGCTCTAAACCCTGGAACATCCAGCAACCATTCCTGCCCCTGAGAAACTCATGTCTCTGTTATGGCCACAACATCATAGCACCAGGTACTGATCCATGCTCTAAGTTCATCACTTTTATTCCTGATACTCCTGGCGTTAAAGCAAACACACTTTAACTGATCCCTTGGTTCCTTCCCAGGAAAATCCTTCCCACTAGCTGGTCTACCTCTTGCTATTGCCTCATCTGCATCAACTCTCACCTCCGGTATACAGCTCAGGTTCCCACCTCCCTGCCATACTAGTTTAAACCGTCTCGACCTACTCGAGCAAACCTTCCACCCAGGACATTGGTCCCCTTCCAGTTCAGATGCAACCCGTCCTTCTTGTACGGGTCCCACCTTCCCAAGAAGGCATCCCAATTATCTACATATCTGAAGCCCTCCCAGCTGCGCAGCCACGTGTTAAGCTGCGCCAGCTCCCTGTTCCTAGCCTTGCTATCTCGTGGCACCGGTAGTAAACTAGTTCATCCTGCTTTGCAGCTCCCATCCTAACTCCCTGAAATCACTTTTTATATCCTCGATCCTTTTCCTGGCTACATCATTAGTGCCAATATGTAACACGATTTCTGGCTGTTCGCCCTCCCCTGTTAAGCTAACCAACCTGCAATTGCTGGACTTATCTTAACAACCTTTTCTGAATAAAGGCGTAACGTGTGGCACCACTCCTGATTTCAGGGAAAATTGAAAGATTATTGTCAGTAGCCTTGCAATTTCAACTCTCACTTCTGTCAATATGCTTGGACGCATGTCATCCAATCACGCTGCCTTATCAGTTTTAAACACCATCAGTCTATTCAGTACCACTTCCTTATCAATTTTAAACCAGTGACTGAGTTTCCTCCTCTCTCACCATGGTCTGGGCAGCATTTGCCAACGGTTTACGTGGTCAACTTTCTGATGGGAGCCTGGAACTTGCAATCTTACCATTCTGAGGCAGGAGTGTTACCTATTGAGTCACATCAGATGTTGCATGACAGTGAACACTGATCAAGTTTTGTGCAGATACTCAGGGAACTCATAGGTGACTTATACAGTTATATAATACAATGCAATTTAATACAGCACAAGAAGAGGCTCTTTGGCCCATTGAACCTGCGCTAATTCTAATTCTTATTCAGATCCACTACTTATTATCCATGAGCGGTTTTTATGCCTTTGTTCACTTCTAATCATGTGTCTATCAAGCCACCTTACACGTTGCTAGTGTGCCTACTTCCACCACCTCCACTGGCAGTATGTTCCATGCACCTACCACCCCTCTGTGTAAAACATTTTCCTGCATTTTTTTTATTCATTTGTGGGACTTAGGTGTTGCTGGCTGGCCAGCATTGACAGCCCATCCCTATTGCCTTTGAGAAAGTGGTGGTGAGCTGTCTTCTTGAATCGCTGCAGTCCACTTCTTGTGGGTTGACCCACACTGCCCTTCGGGAGGGAATTCCAGGAATTTGATCCAACAACAGTGAAGGGACAGCGATATATTTCCAAGTCAGGGTGGTGAGTGGCTTGGAGGGGAACTTGCAGGTATTCCCAAGTACCTGCTGCCCTTTTCCTTCTAGATAGAAGTGGTCGTGAATCTTTGGTGAATTTCTGCAGTGCATCTTGTAGATAGTACACACGGCTGCTACTGAGCGCCGGTAGTGGAGGGATTGAATGTTTGTAGATGTGGTGCCAATCAAGCGGGTTGCTTTGTCCTGGATGGTGTCCAGCTTCTTGAGTGTTGTTGGAGCTGCACCCATCCAGCCAAGTTGGGACTATTCCATCACACTGCTGATTTATGCCTTCTCCCCTAACATTCCCCCTCTTACCTTGTGCCCTCTTGTAGGTGTCCTTTCCACCCTGGTAAAATGCCTCTGACTATCCACCTTATCTATGCCTCTCATAGTTTTGTAGACCTCTATCAGGTCACCCCTCAGCCTCCAACTTTCCAGTGAAAACAATTTGAGTTTATTCAACTTCTCCTCAAAACTAGAACCCTCCAGACCAGGCAAGATCCTGGTAAACCTTCTCTGTGCCCTGTCCAAAGTATCCACATCCTTGTGGTAGTGTGGCAACAAGAACTGCATGCAGTATTCCAAATGTAGCCTAACTAACTTGATTAGTCCTTTCTCTATCACTGTCTATTTAAACCAGTCCTGATGAATCTTGGAATCCTGCAATAACAAGACTCCTGTGTGAAAATAGACAAAAGTTGACAATGGTCTGAAAATGGCAATGCACACAGTCATGTGATTCCAGATATGTTGAATAGCCTTTTACCATTCGCTAGGCAAAACTGAGAACTGCAGATGCTGGAAATCAGAGTCTAGATTAGAGTGGTGCTGGAAAAGCACAGCAGGTCAGGCAGATCCGAGGAGCAGGAAAATCGACGTTTCAGGCAAAAGTCCTTCACTGTCAGTACTGAAACATGGAGATGCTACCACTTGTCTAAGAGTCACATGACCCTCTCACTCATCGGAGTCTCACACATCAGCCCAAATCCATGATTTCAGAAGGAGAGAGAGAAAATTGGATGGACAAAGGAAGTGTAGATTTTTAAAAACTGGGTCATACACACTCACGTTTGTCTCGAAATGTTTGCTTGTCAGCATTATGGACTGAAGGTTGTTCACCAGTTCATTATGCACCAGCTTTCTCTCCCTCCCTCCGTCTCTCTCTTTCCAAGTCTTGTGACTACACTAAATTTAGCCCCGATGCAATCTAACTTGGGCCTCTGCCTGGCATGTCCACCACGTTGAGGTAATTTCTGTGCCTGTTACACCAGCATCAGCTCATGTTCCCTGAACTGAGTCAAGCAGGACTGAAATAAAAATCGTACCTTTCGACGTGCTCTTACATGCTTTATCTGAACATCCCTGTGCATACTTTACATCTCTCAGCTTGTTAGTGATTTTATCTTCAACTTTTTCCTTTCTCCTCCAGAGTTTTGATCAGTGAAATTTCAATGACGAGAGGATCGTTAGAAAATGATAAGTAACTCAAACATGCATTCGAAGAAATGGAATCCATAAACAATAAGGTTTAAGGTTAATATTCGAGTTAATCTCCCAGATCCTAGAAATAAAGAAGCACAGAAAATAAGAGTCAGGATAAGCCATTTGGCCCATTTTCCACTCAACATGATTATGGATAATCCTGTGCCACAGTACCATATTCCCACTGTCTCTCATACCCTTGACACCTCTAGCTTCGAAAAAATTGTTGCTTTCTTAAATATATTCAGTACTTTTGGCAACACAGTCTTCTTTAGTCGAAGATGCCATCACCCTATCAGCATCCCTGCATTCAGTCCAGGCAGCTCAGTCCGAGTTGTATATGTTTCAATGAGATTCCTTCTCATTCTTCTGAAGACAGACCGAGTCAACCCAATTTCACTTTATTCAACAAACCTGCTATCCCAGGAATCAGTTTGGTGAACATTCAGTGGACTCCCTCAATGATTTTTCTTAGGTAAGGAGACCAAAACTACACAAAGTACTCCAGGTGTGGTCTTCTCAAGGCCCTGTACAGCTGCAGTGAGACTTCCTTCCTCCTGTATTTAAATCCCCTTGCAATAAAGGCTAACTAACCAGTTATCTTCCTAAATGCTTACTGTACCTGTATGCTTGCTTTCAATGACTCACACTCTCACGCTCCCACTCCCCATATGATAGGGGAAGGTTTAAAAGGGACTTATTGGGCAACTTTTTCACACAGAGGGTGGCACATGTATAGAATGAGCTGCCAGAGGAAATAGTAGAGGCATCAGGATGAGTATATGAATAGGAAGGGTTTAGAGGGATATGGGCCAAATGCTGGCAAATGGGAGTAGATTAGTTTAGGATATCTGGTGACATGGATGAGTTAGACTGACTCAATAACTCCTTCATCTAAATCAATGGTATATATTGTGAATAGCTGGGGTCCAAACACTGACCCCTTGTTAAAGCACTTGTCACTCTGAAAATGACACATTTGCTCGTAACCTCTGTTTCCTATCTGCTAAAATTCTCAGTCCATGCCTGTATATTACAACCAATACCATGTTTTGCAATAATATCCTCTTATGTGACACTTCGGAGGTCTGGAAAATGGCAGGATAAATTCAAGGGAATGGAAGAACATAAGACCATAAAACATAGGAGCAGAAATTAGGCCATTCAGCCCATCGAGTCTGCTCTGTCATTCAATCATGGCTGATAAGTTTCTTAACCCCATTCTCCCGCTTTCTCCCTGTAACCCTTGAGCCCCTTCATATTCAAGAACCTATCTATTTCAGTCTTAAATATACTCAATGATCTGGCCACCCCAGATGGGGTGGCAATGAAGACCATAGATTCCCCACTCTCTGGCTGAAGAAGTTTCTCCTTATCTCCATTTTAAAAGGTCTTCCCTTTACTTTAAGGCTGTACCCGCAGGTCCTAGTCTTTTCTACCAATCTTCCCAACATCCTCTCTATCCAGACCATTGAGTATTCTGTTTGTTTCAATTAGATGCCCCCTCATCCTTCTAAACTCCATCGGGTATAAGCCCAGAGTCCTCAAACATTCCTCATATGTTAAGCTTTTCATTCCTGGGACCATTCTCATGAACCTCCTCTGAACACACTCCAGGGCCTATACATCCTTCCTAAGATATGGGGCCCAAAGCTACATACAATACTCTAAACGTGGTCTGACCAGAGCCTTATACAGCCTCAGAAGTACATCCTTGGTTTTATATTCAAGTCCTCTCAAAATAAATGCCAACATTGGATTTGCCTTCCTCACTACTGACTCAATCTGCAAGTTTACCTTGAGAGAATCCTGGACTAGAACTCCCAAGTCTCTTTGCACTTCAGATTTCTGAATTTTCTCCCCATTCCCATTCAGAAAATAGTCCATGCCTCTACTTTTCCTACTAAAGTGCATAACCTCACACTTTCGCACGTTGTGTTCCATCTGCCACTTCTTTGCCCACTCTCCTAAACAGTCCAAATCCTTCTGCAGTTTCCCTGCCTCCTCAATGCTACCTGTCCCTCTACCTACCTTTGTATCATCTGTAAACTTAGCCAGAATGCCCTCAGTTCCTTCATCTAGACCGTTAATGTATAACATGAAAAGTTGTGGTCCCGACACTGACCCTTGCGGAACACCACTTGTCACCGGCTGCCATCCTGAGAAGGACCCTTTTATCCCCATCTCCACCTTCTGCCAGACAGCCAATCTTCAATCCATGCTAGCACCTTGTCTCTGACACCATGGGCCCTGATCTTACTCAGTAGCTTCCTGTGCAGCACCTTGTCAAAGGCCTTCTTGAAGTCCAGGTAGATAACATCCATTGGTTCTCCTTTGCCTAACCTGTTTGTAAATTCCTCAAAGAATTCTAGGAGATTTGTCAGGCATGATCTCCCCTTGATGAAACCATGCTGACTTTGCCCTATTTTCCCATACGCTTCCAAGTGTTCAGAAATCTCATCCTTCACAATTGATTCCAGGATTCTTACCCACGACCAAGGTTGGGCTAATCAGTCTGTAATTTTCTGTCTTATAGAGGACTTGGGAATTTATCAACGTTCAGTCCCCTTCATTTCTCCAGCATTTTTTTATCAATCCTAAATTCCTTCAATTCCTCCTTCCCTAAAGACGTTTCTTTCCCTGGCACCACTGGGCATTTTGGTATCTTATTTTTCTGAAAACAGAACTGCAGTAGTTGTTTAATTGCTTTGCCAATTTCTGGCTCTCCATTGTCAATCCTCTGACCTGCTGCAGCTCTTTTCACCAACTTTTTTGTTTTTATTGATTCATTGGAAGTTGGCATCACTAGCTGAGCCAGCATTTATTGCCCATCCCTAACTCCCCTGAGGGCAGTTGAAAGTCAACCACATTGCTGTGGGTCTGGAGTCTCATGTAGACCAGACCAGGTAAGGATGGCAGATTTCCTACCACTGGGGTCACTAGTGAATGACAATCGTTACATGGCCACCATGAAGAGTTTAACATTTCAGATGGCCACCCTGGGATTCAAACCCATATCCCTCGAACATTAGCCTGGGCATTTGATAACTAGGCCAGTGACATTCCAACTATGTTCCTATGATTATGGAGGGATTATTGATCTGGTGGGCAAAATTGAGGCAAAAATAAGGATTACAGTTAAACTGAGAGTTCAGTTTGGGTAGAGGTGACCATTTGAGCTAAGTATTAAGCTAGGGTTAGTTTAGTTGTTTGAACCCAAATGTTCAGGCTTTGGATTTCTGTTCCAATTATGATTCAGACTCAAGGAAGGGTAATTTAGGGCTCAGATCTTTCTTACAATTAGGTCGAGTGTTGGGTTTGGGGTTGGGGTAGGGATTTGGCATGGATTTTGTGTTAGAAATCATACTTCACGTCAGCATTAGAGCTATTGTCAGGATTGGTCTTCCCTAACTTTTGGTTGAAGTGAGTATTAAGGCTATAATTAGCCGAGGGTAGAGAGATACCTGGAGTACCATTGATTTCTCACTTTCAATATTGACAAAAATGTTAGAATGACATCTACACAAGTTGCTGCCTGCACTGGCTTGAACATAGTTAGAATATTATGGGATGGTTTAGGGATAGGGTTAGGATTGGGATTGTGGTTAGGGTTAGGGTTAGGATTTCGATAGGGTTAGGGTTCGGGTTAGAATTTTGATTAGGATTAGTTTGGGTTAAGTTTAGGATTATTGTTTGGGTTTGGGTTTGGTTAAGATCAGGATTAAGAGTAGGATTAGGTTGAGAATTACGATTAGGATTAGGATTAGTGTTAGGACTAACATTTAGGTTAAATTTTGTGTTAATCTAACGATTAGGGTTAGGGTTAGTGTAAGGATTAAGATTAAGGTGAGGATTAGGGTTATGGTTAGAATTAGATTTAGGGTTAGGGTTAAGATTAAGATGAAGGTTTAGGGTTAGGGTCAGGTTTAGGGTATAGGGTGACAGTGCAGGAATGCTACAATGCTGAAAACAATCAAACTGGAAGCATTCTGAGTTAGAAGGTTGTGGATTGAGACCTGAACAATAAAACCAATCACTGCAGGAGTGCAGCACTGTCATTTACTGTCTTTCAACTGCCCTCTGCTGTGAATTTAAAAGACCTGATGACAATATTTCGAAGAAGAGCAGCTATCCAGTCCAATATTTGTCTCTCAGTCAACAAGTTCTGAATGCTTCCTGCATTACAACAGTGTCTACACCTCAGAATCATTACACTGGCTGCAAAACACTTTCCAACGTCATGAAAGGTGCTATGTGAATGCAACCTTTTCTTTCCAGACCTGGTAACTCTGACTCCTGCATGGAATGTCTCACCCACACAAAGCCTTGTTTAGATTTGCCACATGATTCATCGGCTAAAGAGGATTTTTTTGTTCAAAATTTCGCAAATCTCAGGACTAGTGAATGAATCGGAAGTGCTGGCAGTGCGGATAGTGTGCCTTCTGTACGTGTGGTGAGCAATACTGCCAAGTGATGACAATTAAATGGGAAAGCACATGTCTTCACCATTTCTGCTTCTGCATGTGATTCTACATAATGCACGCTCACTCAACATGAACAAGGCAACTTTCTTGCTCAGAGCAAAATTCACTGGCAACCCATCTGATTTATGGGAAAAGCCAGTGGAAACAATAACACGGCAATTGTCGTGCAGTTTTCTGAATAAGCTGCTTTAGACTTGACCCAAAGAGTGTGGTTAGAAAGTGAGACACGCCAGGTAGGATTGAAGCATATTAGAAGCATTGAACTGGAAGCTGGATAAGCACATGAGGGGGAAAGGAATGGAAGGTTATGTTAATAGGGATACAACGAAGGAGGATGACAGTTCCAAAGAAAAATCATGTTGGTGTGGAAATGATAGTCTTGTTTCTCTCTGCTGCGAGACCTGCTGAGTTTCTCCAGCATTCTCTGTGTATTTTCCAGATTCCAACATCCACAATATTTTGCTTTTATTTGAGGAGAACAGGACCTTTACGTGGAAAATAATCAGCAGATTGAAAGGCCTGCCTCTGAGCTGTATAATTCATTTCACTTTACATAATTGAGCTGACCTTCTTTTAGGCAGTGATGTGGGTTTTGATTATCCATCCGAGCAGAATTATTTATTTTAAGGTCCAACTAGAGTTGTGTGCTTTGGTACACATAGGATTATGTATTTGTCAATCCCAAAGTCTGAGCAATTGGTTGCAGTTCTGGCTACCCTGCTATAGGAAGGATTTAATAAGCTCGAGAACGGTCAGAAAAGATTTACCAGGATGTTGCTGGGAACGGAAGGTTTGAGTTATAGGGAGAGGCTGGATAGACTGAGACATTTTTCACTGGAGCATCACAGGTTGAGGTGTGACCTTTTAGAGGTTTATAAAATCATGACGGGGTATAGGTAAGGTGAATGACATATGGCTTTTCTCTGCAGTGGGTGAGTTCAAAACTATGGGGCATATTTTTAAGGTGAGAGGAGAAGGATGTAAGGACTTAAAGGACAACTTTTTTACACAGATGTTGGTTCATGTGTGAAATGAACTTGCAGAGAAAGTGGATGCGGTTACAGTTACAATGTTTAAAAGACATTTGGGTAAGTCCATGCATAAGAAATGTTTGGAGGGAAATGGACCAAGTACGGGCAAGTAGGGCTAGTTTAGTTTTGGAACGTGGTCAGGTTGGAACGAAGGCTCTGTTTCTGTACTTATTCTATTGTAGAACAGGGAAAGAGAGGTAATCACTGTGTATAAAATGAAACACTGAGGGAAGCCACAGAAACATTCTGGCCATGGTTCAACAAAATGTTAGAATTGCACGAAACAGGAATATTAATTATTATGGGTGGCATGGTGGCTCAGTGGTTAGCACTGCTGCCTCATAGCGCCAGGGCCTCGGGTTCAATTCCCACCATGTGTGAAGTTTGCACGTTCTCTCCATGTCTGTGTGGGTCTCCTCCGGGTGCTCCGGTTTCCTCACACAAACACAAAGGTGTGCAAGTTTAGTGAATTGGCCAGGCTAAATTGCCCTTAGTGTTAGGTGCATTATTCATGGGAAATGGGTCTGGGTGGGTTACTCTTCGGAGGGTTGGTGTGGACTTGTTGGGCCGAAGGGCCTGTTTCTATGCTGTAGGGAATCATGAAAAATGCTTGTGAATTCATTCCAGTCTTCCAAGTAATCTCAAACCATCATAGGAGACATAGCAAAAGGAAAAGCACGTTACAAGGGCTCACTTTTGATTTCTCTTGAGCATTTCTCCCACTTGCTTTGACCAAATATTGGAGTCTGAACTTCCAGATTATGAGTTCTGGGGTTCCTTCTCACCACCTTCTTTAAGACACTTTTTAAAACCAACCTCTGTTCGTTTGCTAAGTCACCTAATATCTCGTTAACTATGCCTCATTGAATCACTGAATCAGAGAATGGATACAACATAGAAAGAGGCCTTTTGGTCCAAAACGTCTATTATGACTTTCTGCAAGCATGACTCATCAAGTCCCTTACTTTTTCCCCATAGCTCTGAACTCATTTTTTTTTTAAATTCAGGTAATATCCTTCAACAATCAAGTCCTCCATTTGTAAAACACACAAAAAAAGCATTTATTAGCTACTTTCTCAACTGCATTGCTATCTTTCACACATATGTTTCCAGGTTACGCTCCTTCTGCATTCCCTTTGGAATTGCACCATCATCATCTGAGGTACCTTGGAAAGCTTTACTACATTGGAGGAAGCTATATAAATGCAAGTCGTTGTGTAAAGCAGGAGAAATTGGGAAACTGGGAGTTTCATACCAGAGAAAATACAGGTCCACTCAACTTTCGGCCCAGTTGTTTGAATTCACTTCTAGTTAAGGTGATGTTGAAAGGTTGGGATAGATTGCAACATCATCTCACTGTGAAACTTTGGATGGGGACCAACCCTTTGATATAAAAACACATAAAGGAGGGAAAGTTTTCAACACTGCCGAAACCAATTCAGTTGAATCCTTGCCAAAACAATTAAGGGAAAATGTAATAGTTTAGGGAAGTGTATAGCTTCTCCTGGTCTGCAGCCAGTATTTAACAGAATGCCAGGAAGCAGACCACAAATGATATGGCCTTAAAAATGTTGATGTTTAAACATGTCTGGGCATAATTTTAACTAACTCACGAGGAATTAGAGTCATGTTTATCTTGGCATTTAAAGTTCAAGCTTCCTATATACTTCTGTCAGATACTCTCTCCTGAATGTAAATGTCATCTGTGGCGTTATTCCAAAGAAGGACATTTTGTCGGGGGACAGTTTTTCCAGCAAAATGGTGAATATGTTCATCAAACAGTAGCTAAAGTACGCAGTCTGCTCACTGCTCTTTGTGGGGTCTTACTGCACACAAATTGTCCAGCACATTTTCAAACATCGCAACAGCAGACTGCAGAGTTTCACACCCGAGAAATGTGCTCTCTTGAGCTGTTGAATCTCTTGTCCCTGTAGGTGAGAGTAGGGCCAGGGACATGAACCACTGCTGCTCCTGACCTGCCCAATATTAGCCCCATTCATCCCTGAAACACATCCCTATCCTGGGTCCTGGGTAAGAGTGCCACCAAGTGTACAGAGGCTGACTGCTCATGTGTGAAGCTGTTAGTCTAGCCTATCTCTCAGAGATTGTCTCTCTATGCTTCCATTTTTTCTGTCATATTCTTCTATTGCCCACATACTACCAAGGTCACAACATGAAGTTGGATGCTTATGAAACTGGACTCAGTGGCACCTTCAGGAATATAATAGAAACAACTGGGGATAAAAGAGTGTCAGTTGACAGTGCACTGTATACATTAAAAGACCCCACGATCATCAGACCATAAGAAATAAGAACAGGAGTAGGTCACATCGCCCCCTCGAGCCTGCTCCACCTTTCATAGGATCATGACTAATCTGACATTTCTCACATCCACTTTCCTGCCCTTTTCCCATCTCCCTTGATTCCCTTACTGATCTAGAATCTATCTATCTCAGCCTTAAATATGCTCAAGTCTCTGGCCCCACAGCTCTCTGTGGCAAGGAGTTCCGGAGTAAAAATAATCTTATAGTTGACGTCTAGCTGGTAACTAAACAGGCAGCATTTGGGTAACACATTTGTGCCCCTTCATTAGTAACACCACAAATTAAACCTTATTTTCAAACCTCAAAAAAAAATCAACCCATTGCAGGTAGGCTTAAATACTTGCTGAGTAAATTGAATATGAGCAGGAAAGCTTGACAGCAGGGAGGTCTGACTCAGTACATAAAGTGTTGGTTAGACAGTATTCATTAGGCCCTATGGGCAAGACCTCCCAGCCCTCAGAGCCTAACAGTTCTGAGACACTGAGAAAAGTTTCACAGAGAAGCTACACCCTACTTAACCCTACTTAAGTGTAACTGCACAAAGTTCTGGTTTCTGTGGGATGGTACAAAAGGCGATTAACATACATTATAGAAAGCTGAGAGGCTGTGGACATAGTAAAACAGACCGGGGCTTACCTTCACAAAAGAGAAAGCTGAGAGTTGGCCTGATCTTGGCCTTTAAGATCACTGAGCAGTTTTGATGGAACGTTGAAGAGATACTTTCATTTGTGCAAGCGTCCAGAATATTAATGTACGATAGTCCCTAATAGATCTAATAGGAATTCAGTAGCAACATCTTCACATAAAGTAGGTAAGAATGTAGGCTCACTAAAACATCAGCTGATTGGTTAGATGTCATTCTGGGGAAGCTAGGTCAGTACATGAAGGAGATAGAAATAATAGGATATATCAATGGAGTTAGCTGAAGTCAGATGGGATGAGTATGAGGGTCTATGAAGCTAATAAAGACCCCATGACACTATTTCAAAGAGAAGTAAATTATCTGTGACGTCCGGGTCCATATTAACTCAGCAATCACATTTGCAATTAGACAAATTGGCATTTTCCACTTCCTAATTTCAACAACGACCACACTTTCAAAAGTAGTCTCACTCAAACATGTACACACTTGCCCACAAATGTTCACTCACTCTCACAGAAAAATGTTCACTTACTCACACACTCCTGACACTAATCATCTATAGAAGCAGCAGAATGCGTGTGTGTGTGTGTGTGCTTGTGTGCATGTGCGTATGTGTGTATCTGTATGTGTGCTTGTATGCATGTGTGTGCATTGTGTATGTGGGTGCCTGTGTCCATGTGTTTGTGCGCATGTGTGCATCTGTGTGTGTGAATATATGTGCGTAGTTTTCATGTGTATATATGTGTGCATATGCGTATGTGCGTGTGTGTGGTTACTAACACTGCTCTGTGACTGATGTAATCACTGTGGGTAATTTCAGTGCAGTAGCTCATGGCTCTGATCCAGGGGGTGTGTGCATGCTTGCAAGATGATTGGCTAAAAGCAATGTAACAAGGTCATTATTAGCGCGCCAGAACCAATATTCAGTTCCCAAGACACCTCGTGGAAGGCTGACATGCGGATCCCAGAACTTTGTGGGCTGCATCACCATCTGCTGGACACTTGGAGAAGCAAAGGGGGAAGTTATCACTCAATTAACCCCATACTACCCAGTTAGACACAAACTATTCTACAACCTGTTTGACATAAGAGAAGCAAACTTTCCTGAAAGATGAATTATGGAATCACTGAGTCATTAGCGATCATTGGTTAACGGAATCACTCAGTCAGTGTGATCACTGGTTAACGGAATCACTAAGCCAGTGTGGTTACAGGTTAATGGACTCACTGGTTAATGGAATAAAAGAACCAGACTGATTACTGGTTAATGAAATCACTGGTTAATGCAATCACTGAGCCAGTGTGGTTACAGGTTAATGGACTCACTGGTTAATGGAATAAAAGAACCTGACTGATTACCATTAATGAAATCACTGATTAATTGAATCACTGAGCCAGTGTGATCACTGGCTAATTGAGTTACTGCGTAGGTGCAGTCACTGGGTTGTTGGGTTACTGGGTCAGTCTCATCCCTGGTCACAGGAATCATTGACCAAGTGTGGTTAGTAGTTAATTCGTTATTGGGATCTCTGGGTCAGTATAATCACCACAGTACAGTTTCCACCACAGGACTCACCAGATGGTCTCCTTCTTTAAAGACCGCAATTTCCTCTCCCACCTGGTTGATGATGCCAGTGCATCTCATCCATTTGCCACACCTCCGCCCGCGAACCCCACCCCTCCAACCACAACAAGGACAGAACTCCCCTGGTCCTCACCTTCCACTCCACCAACCTCCGTATACATCACACCAGCCTCCGCCATTTCCGCTACCTACAAACGGACCCCACCACCAGAGATATATTTCCCTCCCCACTCTTATCCGCTTTCTGTAAAGACCGTTCCCTCCGCGACTTGGGGGGAGGGGCATTTTCAAAGAACATCTCCGGGACACCCACACCAACCAACCCCACCACCCCATGGCCAAACACTTCAACTGCCCCTCCCACTCCGCCAAGGACATGCAAATCCTGGGCCTCGTCCATCACCACTCCCTAACCACTTGATGCCTGGAGGAAGAATGCCTCGTCTTCCGCCTCGGGACCCTCCAACCCCATGACATCAATATGGATTTCACCAGTTTCCTCATTTCCCCTTCCCCCACCTTATCCTACATCCAACCTTCCAACTCAGCACCGCCTGCATGACCTGTCCTACCTGTCCATCATCCTTCCCACCTATCCACTCCACCACTCCCCTCTGACCTATCACCCTTACACCCACCTCCATCTACCCATCGCACTCTCAACTATCTTACCCCCAGCCACCACCCCGCCACCCCCCACAGCCTCATACCTGATGAAGGACTTTTGCTCGAAATGACAACTCTCTGCTCCTTGGATGCTGCCTGACCTGCTGTGCTTTTCCAACACCACACTCTTGACCCCAGTACAATCACCAGTTAATGGAATCATTGAGACACTAACTAGTTCAGGCAAAAGACAACAGCTTTCACTGTGCAAACAAAGGGTATGGTAGCACAGTGATTCTCTTTCATGTACAGTAATCCAGCTGGATCCAAACTAATAATCACAAATTTCTGTATTCATATCCCGCCATGGCATTTTCAGAATTGGAATTCAATTTTTGTGATGAGAATAAAACCCTGTGACGGAGCACATGAGATCTTGGTTCAATCCTGAAATCTTCAAGAACTGCAATATTCAGGTATTTGCATTGGCGTATTCACTAATCTTTGAAGATGGAGGAACAACTTGAGAAGGTTATTAAAAAAGTTGTGAGGGATTCTTAGTTTCCTTAATAAAGAAATAGAGTAAGTAATTGTGGAGGTTATTCAAATACCATATGAATCACTGGTTTGGTCTCAGCTGGGGGTCTTATGTTCAATACTGGACATTGCATCTTAACATAGAACGTAGAAAAATACAACACAGAACAGGCCCTTTGGCCCACGATGTTGTGCTGAGATTTAATCCTAATGTAAAATATAGTAACTTAACCTACGCACCCCTCAACTCACTGCTATTCATGTGCATGTCCAGCAGTCACTTTAAATGTCCCCAGTGACTCTGCTTCCACCACCACAACTGGCAACGCATTCCATGCATTCACAACTCTCTGTGTAAAGAACCTACCTCTAACGTCTCCTTTATGCCTTCCATCTAATATCTTCAAACTACGACTTTTTGTACCAGGGGAAAAGTCTCTGGCTATTGACTCTATCTATTCCTCTCATTATTTTGTACGGCTCGATCAGGTCTCCTCTCTTCCTGATCGAGGTGTACAAAATACATCCTTTAAGAAGGATGTCAAGACTTTAAAGGAGATGTTTTACAGAAATTTGCCAAATGCTTCCAAGAATAAGGGACTTCCGTTATGTTCAGAGTGAGAGCTCGTACTGTTTTCCTGGAAGCAAAGAGGAGTTTCGAGCTCCCTCCACCACCAACACACAGGAGCAGCATTTTAGGAACAGGCCATAGTTCCTTAGACAGCACCTTCCAAACCTATCAAAACGGAAAGAATTGTGGATGCTGAAAATCAGAAACAAAAGCAGAAATTGCTGGAAAAACTCAGCAGGTCTGGCAGCGTCTGTGGCGAGAAATCAGAGTTAACGTTTCAGGTTGAATGACCCTTCTTCTGAACTGATGGTAGCTAGGAAAAGGTGCAGAAGATAGAGTTAGGGGAGTGGATAAGGAGTAAACAACAGGTAGAGATAGAGCCCACAGAGAGAGAAGAAAAGTTGGACAGATAAAGGAATGGATAATGATCTGGCTGGGATGATGAATAGCTGTTAGTGGCTAAGAATGAGTCGTGAAGGCTCCTGATGAAGGGCTTATGTCCAAAATGTCAACTCTCCTGCTCCTTGGATGCTGCCTGACATGCTGTGTTTTTCCAGCACCGCACTTTTTGACTCTGATCTCTAGCATCTGCAGTCCTCATTTTCTCCTGTGTGTAATGGTAGGCTGCGATAACAAGGCCTGGTGTGTGGGGTTTGCGGTAAGGACATGGGACAGCTCAAGCCCTAAAGTTGTTGAACTCGATAATGAGTCCAAAAGTCTGTAAAGTACCCCAGCGGAAAATGAGGTACTGTTCTTCCAGTTTGTGCTGAGCTTCTCTGGAGCACTGCAGCACTACACTGAGACAGAGATGTCGGCCAGGGAACAGGGTGAGGTGTTGAAGTGGCAGGAAACTGGAAGCTTTTGATCTTTTTTGCAGACACAATGTAGGTGTTCTGTGAAGCGGTCACCCAATGTATGCTTCATTTTCCGAAAGTAGAGCAGTGAATGCAGTAGACTAGACTGAGTGGAGTGAAGGAGAAAGTGAGGTCTGCAGATGCTGGAGATCAGAACTGAAAATGTGTTGCTGGAAAAGCGCAGCAGGTCAGGCAGCATCCAAGGAGCAGGAGAACCGACATTTCGGGCATAAGCCCGAAGAAGGGCTAATGCCCGAAACGTCGATTCTCCTGTTCCTTGGATGCTGCCTGACCTGCTGCGCTTTTCCAGCAACACATTTTCAGCTGAGTGGAGTGAAGGTAAAGTATTGTTTCACTTGGAAGGTATGTTGGCTCCTTGGATGCGGAGGAGGGAGGAGGTAAACAAACAGGTTTTATACCTTCTGTGGTTGCACGGGAAGGTAACATTTGGCTATGGGGGAGTGTTGGGTGTGAAGGAAGAATGGACAATGATGTCCCAGAGGGAATGGTCCCTGCGGAAGGCTGATAAGGAAGAAGAGGGGAATATATGTCTGGCAGTAGCATCCCACTGGAGGAGATGGAAGTGGAAGCTAATGATCCTCCGGATGTGGATACTGGTGGGATAGTATTAGATGACAAGGGGACCCTATCATCACAGCAGGATGAAAGAGAGGGAGTGAGGGTTGAAGTGCACTTTATGTCAGTTTCAGGATTTCCAGTTTGTGGGCTCCAACCACTTTCTCTTTACCTTGGATGTGCAATCTCTTTACATGTCCATGGTGATGAGCGAGCTCAGGATTGATGGATTGTCTTCAAGTTAAATCTTTCTTTTTCCTTATTCTTAAATTATTTAAAATGGTGCTGTTCACTGAAAGCTTTTCACTGTATTTTATTGTAGTCTTACTTAAAATACTCATGACAATTTCAAATTAAAATCAAATCATATCACTAGCAAGTGAAAGTATGGAGGAAGAATTTTGATGAGTCCAGCTGAGTTTCCATATAATGGTAACATTCAGGATATTCATAGCCAGGGATTCAGTGACGGTAACAGCATTGAATGTCATATGGAGGTGGTTAGGAAGTCTCTCATTGGAAATGGCCATTGCTTGACAATTGCATAGTGCTTCCGTATCTGAGGAGTCGTGAATGCTGTTGAACATTGTGCAATCAATGGTAAACATCTCTCTTGTTGGTTCCCTTACCTCCTGCCACAGGAGGTGATGTTTTTTAATCATCCACCTCACCTCTGTAATTCAGGATCATTCACGATTCCTCAGACACCGAAACAGCCATGTTCAATGCAACAAAATCTGGATAATATCCAGGCTTGGACTGACAAGTAATGCCAGGCAATAAGAGACCAATAAGAGACAATCTAACCACCACCTGATGACATTCAATGATGTTACCATCACTGAATCTCTCACTATCAACATCCTGGGGTTTACTATTGACCAGAAACTCAACTGGATTCACTCCATAAGTGAGTGGCTACAAAAGCAGTTCAGAGGCTAGCAATACTGCAGCAAGTAACTCACCTTCTGACTCCCCAAAGTTTATACACCCATCTATAAGGCACAAGTCAGGAGTGTGATGGAATACTCCCCACTTGTCTGAATGAGTGCAGCTCCAACAACATCAAGGAGCTTCTCACCATCCAGGACAAAACAGCTCGCTTGATTAACATCACATCCACAAGCATCTACTCTCTCTACCACTGACACTCACTAGCAGCAGTGTGTACTACAGAAGATGCCCTGCAGAAATTCACCAAAGATCCTGAGCCAGCACCTTCCAAACCAACGACCACTTCCATCTTGAAGGACAAGGGTAGGAGATATGTGGGAACACTACCACCTTCACATTTCCCTCCAAGTCACTCATCATCCTGAACTGGAAATATGTCACTGTTCCTTCACTGTTGCAGGGTCAAAATCCTGAATTCCCTCGCTAATGGCATTGTTGGTCAACCCACAGGAGGTGGACTGCAGCTGCTCAAGAAGGCAGCTCAGCACCACCTTCTCAAGGGGCAACGAGGAACAGGTAATAACTGCTGGGCCCAGCCAGTGACACCCACTCCCACAACTCACAGATGAACTAAAGAAAGGAGACCGATTTAAGTTTGTTAAAACACCAAGCTAGATAGAAAATAAATTGCCAAGAGGAGGTATGAAATCTATGGAGGGAAATGTAGGAGCTAGGTGAGTGAGAAACAAATGTGACAGATGGAGGTAAAATGTGAACTTGCCCACTTTGCAGGAAGACTAGAAGAAGAGTATACTATTTAATGGAGAGAGAGATATCACAGAACCTAGCATTACAAAAATGCATGGTCATCCAACAACCAAATCACACCATGTTGGTTTGAAAATCCGACAAATGGAATGTTGGTGTTTATTGCAAGGGGAATGGATGATATAACAGAAATGTGTGCTGCAGCTGTGTCTGCCTAAGTGAGCCCATATCTGGAGCAGGGTACAGTTTTATTTATTTGATTCCCTTTCTTTGAAAAAGACATAATTACGTAGGGGATATTGGAACCAGGGGATCTAGTTTAAGGGTAAGAGGTCTCCCTTTTAAGAGGGAACTGAGGATGCTGAATTCTCTTCCCCAGAAAGTAGTGGCAGCTAGGTCACTGACATGACTGCAATAGGTAGATTTTTGCTAGGTAAGGGAATCAAGTGTTATGGGGTCTGACAGGAAAATGGAGCTGAAAAAACAACCAGATGTGCCAGGATTTTGCTTAATAATGGGGCAGGCTGAAGGACCAAATGACTTAGTCCTGGTCATATGCCCTTGTTCCTATAACAGAGGAAAGAAACTCGTGCTTGTTTGGTAGTGTCCTCTTTGGAGGATGATGTAATGTGTGATTAACAGTTTGAAGAGATACTTCCAGAGGGCAGTATGTATCGGATCTCCAAACAAAAGGATACATAAAAAGCAAGCTGCAACTTATCAAGGGCACTGAGTACCAAACAAGCACGTCCAAACAGTCTGAAAACGTGCAGCTTCTCACTCACACACGCGCGCACCAAACACACACACACACACACACACAGAGTCACATAGGCATACACTCTCACTCACACACATAGACACACTCTCACACACACAAACATTCAAAGACACACATACAGTCACATAGACACACACTCTCGCTCTCACACGTAGGCACTCTGTCTCTCACACACACACAGACACATAGACACACACACTCTCTCTCACACACACATACACACACAAACACAAACATATCTCACACATAGACACACTCTCACACATACACACAGTCACACACACAGTCACATAGACACACATAAACACACACACACAGTCACACAGACACACACACTCTCTCTCACACATAGACACACACTCTCTATCTCACACATAGACACACTCTCACACATACACACAGTCACACACACAGTCACATAGACACACATAAACATACACACACAGTCACACAGACACACACACTCTCTCTCACACACTCTCTCTCTCACGCATGCACACAGATACACTCTCACACGCACACACACTCTTCCCCCTTCAGCTGTTCACAAGGTATTTAACTCTTCCATTGTTTAAGGAGCAGAATTCCAGACAATATTTATCACTCAATCAACATGCTTTTAAACATCAAATTATTTGATCATCATATCATTGAGATTTTGGAATCTTGCTGTGCATGTTAGCCAAGGGTTATGACTGTAATTGCCATCTTAGCAGTATTTCAAGGCCTGTAAAGTGGTGGGGAAAGGGTTTATATAAATCCATTTGACATCAGTGACTGTATTTCCAGAGTGCCCTGGAGTACAATCGGATGAAAGTTAATTCTTTTCTTGAGATATAGGTGCCACTGGCAATGCCAGCATTGCTTATCTTTAATTGCCTCTGCAAACAGGACATTCTAACCCAGGGAGCAGTTACTGCTGTGGAATCTGGAGTAACATACAGGCCAGACCACGTAAGGACAGCAGATTTCTGTTCCGAAAGGACATGAGAGATCCAGGTAGGTTGATGCAGCAAGTGATGACATTGTCATGGTCACTTTTCCTGACAGCAGCTTTATACTCCCTATTTAATCCGGTCTAAGCCCATACGACTTTCTTTAGATAGTTGTCTTGTTCTTTTCCTTCCTACTTTGGCAACTCCAGGGATTTCTCCATGCTGCAATGGTTGAGGTGAAACACAAATTTCAAGCTTCTTTTTCAATGATAATAGTGCAAGAGGATCTGAAATGTGTATAAACCTGTCTGGCCAGTGCCAACTTCAGATCAAACTCATACAAACGGAAGGCCCTGCAATTCCACTGTATCTTTCATGGAGCTCAGTCTCCCAAAGCACTTCACATCTAATTGCTTCTGCACTGCTGTAACATTGGAGAAATGAAGCCTAGCTACAAGCCAAGCTTTCTCTTTTCTCTGACCCAGTCTCAGTCCACTTCCCCTCTGGACTCACCAAAACCAAAACGTACCTCCAATTATTCACCTCCTTGCATGTGGCCCACAGTTATCTGCAGCTCCCCCATCTCCTCTCATTGGTAGAACTGCAAGCACTAATGGGCTACTGCCACCAGAACCTACTGTAAGGTGAAGCAGATCAACCCATTCAATCACAGTCCAGACCTGACTACCTCAACATCTCATCATAATAGTGACAGGAGGAACTCATTCAGCTGCTCAAGTCTGTTCTACTCTTCAATCAGATCATGCCTGAGCTATATCTGAACTTCCTCCACCTGCTCAGCCTTCACGTTCTTAAACATTTGGCATTAAACACAACTTTCGCAGTCTCCAAGATAAAATGGTTGTGCTAACCTCCTTGTTGTAAACATTTGTTTCACACTTCAACTTCCTTTTCCAAAAGTAATTCCAAGCAATCTGCAGGACTGGTTTCTGATCCCTCTAATAGAATTGGAGAGATGTTTTAAAATTTTTTTTCTCTTTTGGCCCTGGGTTTTCTGTCCGTGTTTTTGTCTCTCCTGGGAGATTGATAGTTGGAGACTGTGATGAAATTCAAGAGTGTTCGGGGAAAGAGTTGGAATGTCTAGTCATGATGTTGAAGCCAGCACAGGGGTTTCTCCTTCCCCTCACTCTCCCTGTTCAATACGAGATCTGCTTTCTCCTGGTCACATTGTATAAATCATGAAATGTCTTTGTCTTGCAGAAGACATTACCATGGTTTCTGTAGCTGTGAAGGATTAATCATAGGTTACTCGCCTTTCTCTCCTGAGTTCCCAGGTTTCTTTTCCAGCTGAGGCTTGTTTTAGGACTAAAATTACATCTTGACTCTTTCCTGAGGTGATGTTAAGCAATTTAAGATGTTTTATATGAAGCAGGATAAGCGACACCTGACTCCAGGCGTCATGTATCTGTACAACCCAATTGTCACAAGTCTTACAGGAATGTACTAATTCCAGAGTTCTTTCAGAACCTACCCATATTTATGTGAGCATCTTTAATAAAAAAAAAAGGAAAGATTTGTAACATCTTTCACAACTTTAGGCTATCTAAAGACAATTTATATTCAATGAAGTACATTTTGGAGTGTAGTCTTAGCTATAATGGAAGAAACAGGGCAGTTTGTTGGTGTATAACAAACCCCTAGGAGAAAGTGAGGACTGCAGATGCTGGAGATCAGAGCTGAAAATGTGTTGCTGGAAAAGCGCAGCAGGTCAGGCAGCATCCAAGGAGCAGGAGAATCGACGTTTCGGGCATGAGCCCTTCTTCAGGATTTCATGCCCGAAACGTTGATTCTCCTGCTCCTTGGATGCTGCCTGACCTGCTGCGCTTTTCCAGCAACACATTTTCAGTAGAACAAACCCCCACCAGAAATGATTCAATAATTGACCAGATCATCTGTTTGAGTGATATTGGTTGAGAGGTAAATGTTGATCTGGGATATAGGGTGGATGGAGAGGTAGTGGGTGGGATGAGGATGGGTGGTCTGTTACTACTTTGTAACATAATATCATGGTGTGTTTGTGTACATCTCCACAAAGGGCAGACAGGACTTTGATTTAATGTTGCATCCAAAAGTTTGTGATTCTGATAGTGAGGCATTCCCTCAGTACTACACTGGAATTATCCAAAGGTAACATTTGCCAAATAGTTGTAGAAGTGTTAAGGGTTAAACGTCTCTGTGTCATACAGTCATAAAGCTATACAGCATGGAAACAGACCCTTCAGTCTAACTCATCCATGCCAACCAGATATTCTAAATTAATCTAGTCCAATTTGGTCCATATCCCTCTAAACCCTTCCTATTCATATACCCATCCAGATGCCTTTTTAATGTTGCAATTGTACCAGCCTCCACCTTTTCCTCTGGCAGCCCATTCCATACACATACCACCCTCTGTGTGAAAAAGTTGCACCTTAGGTCCCTTTTATATCTTTGCCCTCTCACTTTAAACCTATGCCCTCTAGTTCTGGATTCCCCCACCCCAGGGAAAAGACTTTGTCTATATATCCTAGCCATGCCCCTCATGATTTTATAAACCTCTGAAAGATCACCCCTCAGCCTCCGATGCTCCAGGGAAAACAGCCCCAAGCCTGTTCAGTCTCTCCCTTTAGCTCAAATCACCCAACCCTGGCAACATCCTTATAAATCTTTTCTGAACCCTTTCAAGTTTCACAGCATCCTTCCAAAAGTAGGGAGACCAGAACTAAATGCAGTATTCCAAAAGTGACCTAACCGATGTCCTGTATACCCGCAATATGACCTCCCAGCTCCTACACTCAATGCACTGACCAATAAAGGCAAGCCCTTCTTCACTATCGCGTCTCCCTGGGACTCTACTTTAAAGGAACTAAGAAACTTGCACTCTATGGTCTTTTTGTTCAGCAATACTCCTCAGGACCTTACCATTAAGTGTATAAGGCCTGCCCTGATTTGCTTTTCCAAAATGCAGCACCTTGTATTTATCTAAATTAAACTCCATCGGCCACTCCTCAGCCCATTGCCCCATCTGATCAAATTTGTTTTACTCTGAGGTAACCTTCTTCGCTGTCCACTACACCTCCAATTTTGGTATCATCTGCAAACTTACTAACCATACCTCCCATATTCAAATCCAAATCATTTACATGAATTACAAAATGCAGTGGACCCAGCACTGTTCATTGTCTGCCTTTATCATGTGGCTTGATACCATTCTATGAATGTAGGTTCAAGAGAGACTGGTTGAGGAGATAGAAAGTCAAGGACTGTCTTCAAGCTTAGACTTCAAAGGAGAACTATTTATTATGCATTACTACCAAATACAATCAGGGTAACAATCAGGCTCTGTCGTACAGTTATTTTAGGTCAGGACTAACTGATTGTCATGTTGTCTCCATACCATATCATGGCATTAATCAACTCCAGACTCCCCACTACTCTTGACCCACTCCGACTTGCCTATTGGACCAACCGATACACATCAGATGCCATATCACTCGCCCTTCACTCCTCCCTAGAACACCTTGACACCAAGAACAGCTATGTAAGAATCCTACTCATTGACTACAGTTCAGCCTTCAACATAATTATCCCCTCGAGACTGATTACTAAACATAGTGATCTCGGACTAAGCCCCACTCTCTGCAACTGAATCCTCAGTTTCCTGACCCACAGGCCACAATCAGTGAAGATTGGGAACAATATTTCATCCTCACTAACACTCAACATCGGAGCCCCCCAGGGGTGTGTACTCAGCCCCCTACCGTACTCACTGTATACACATGACTTCATCGCCAAATACCAGACTAATGCCATTTACAAGTTCGCTGATTACACCGCCATAGTCGGTTGAATCTCATACGACGACAAAACAGACTACTGATGGGACTTGGAAGACCTGGAAAATTGGTGCACTGAGAACAACCTAGCTCTCAATACCAGCAAAACCAAATAACTCATTATTAACTTTTGGCAGGATGTTACTCATGCCCCCTCCACGTTAACAGCACAGAGGTGGAACGAGTGGAGAGTGTCAAGCTCCTGGGAGTGGTCATCAACAACAAGCTTTCCGGGACTCTTCATGTGGACGCACTGGTTACAAAGGCCCAACAAAGTCTCTTCTTCCTCAGGCAGGTGAGGAAATTTGGCATGATGATGAATACCGTTGCCAACTTTTATAGGTGTGCCATCGAGACCATTCTGTCTGGATGTATCACTACCTGGTATGGCAACTGTACCATTCAAAATCGGAGACGATTACAGAGAGTGGTGAACTCGGCCCGGACGATCACAAAGGCCAACCTCCCATCTACAGAATCCATCTACCAGGCCCGCTGTCAAGGAAAGGCCGCCAGCATTCTCAAAGATCCATCCCACCCTGGCAATGCTTTTCTATAACCTCCACCATTGGGGAGAAGGTACAGAAGCCTGAACACACGCACAGCCAGTTTGAAAACAGTTTCTACCCTACTGTTGTTAGAATACTGAATGGACTCACAAACACACAGCATTCACCTGTACCTGTGTTTTTGTTTTTGCCGCTGTTTTTACCTATTATTTACTATCTATGCTACTTAACTCTGTGATCTCCCTGTATTGCTCGCAAGACAAAGCTTTTCACTGTGCCTTGGTATATGTGACAATAAATTCAATTTTAAAAAATATATGTTTATGTGAGTCTTCCAGCCTAGAATTGTTCAACTCCACCCCAACTGTGCCATTTATGCTCAGTGATGTGCAGCTTCATAACAACATTGCAAGGTTGTCTTACATGTTTATCCTCCCATTTCTTAAGTCTTTGATTTGATTCATCTGTTTCAACAAATGGATCAGGAAAGTAAACATAAAAGGTATAGAAACACTTGAGGTAAAGTTGGCAATCTTGTATCTTCTCTGCTGGCTTCTGTTACATCAGAAGATGACTCAATGTTCTCAAAGGTTTTGTTACAAGGTATGAATGTATATATTAAAACAGGAACTGTCTAATTTGTTTCATGGTGTGTTCTTCAGACTGTACCATATATTCAAGAAATGACATCTTTGGCTACAATGAGTACATTATTGGTGGATGGTCTATTTTGGACTTTCTGATGTGAGGCTTTGCAAGCACACCTGTGAAAAGACGTTGTACCACTGGGTTGACCTGTATTTATTCAAATGAGAGGTTTCTCTCCTCTAGTCTGACATCTTTAAGTAGTCAACATGCTCTGTGGAATAATCTTCAAACTTTTCCTGTGTAATGCTGCAGAATTCCCAGAAGATCTGTGGGGACAACTTTCTCAAAATGGCATCATTCAATCAGATTCAATGAATTTCTTTTTAAACTGTTTCCTGAACAGCTGTTCAGCTTTGTGAATTTCTTTTCTTCAGTTCATTTTTGGTCTTGATTCTGTGCAGACAATCATGTGAAAACATTATTTTTTGAAGACTCTTCTCCAATCATTTTTATGAGGTAAAAACAATGACTGCAGATGCTGGAAAACATCTTCTGGATTAGTGGTGCTGCAAGAGCACAGCAGTTCAGGCAGCATCCAAGGAGCAGCGAAATCGACATTTCGGGCAAAAGCCCTTCATCAGGAATAAAGGCAGTGAGTCTGAAGCGTGGAGAGATAAGCTAGAGGAGGGTGGGGGTGGGGAGAGAGTGGCATAGAGTACA
>NC_057712.1:126901294-126919629 GCF_004010195.1 Chiloscyllium plagiosum
GAGTCGGTGGGTTTGTAAAAAACGTCAGTGTCAAGTCGGTCGTCATTAATGGAGATGGAGAGGTCCAGGAAGGGGAGGGAGGTGTCAGAGATGGTCGAGGTAAATTTAAGGTCAGGGTGGAATGTGTTGGTGAAGTTGATGAATTGCTCAACCTCCTCCACAATTATCTAGGCAGTGAAGCCCAACATCTTTTATCACGTGGTTTGATGCCACACTATGACATCAGGTCCAAGACAAATGGATCAAGGAGGAGACAAAATCAAACATTGTCCTCAGCCTTCGACTTCAAAGTAACACTATTTATGATACGTTAATACTGTTGTACACAATGATCATAGATAAAACAGACTCTAATTTATGTTTACATTAGATAAGGATCAATCCATCTCCTTTGCATGTTCATGACACATAAGAGTCCTCTAGCCGAAAATGCTTGAACTCCGCCACCACTGGGCTATTTAGACACAGTGATGTGCAGTTCCTTGACATCATCACAAAGTCACTTTGGAGTCCTGAAGTCCTTACACAACAGCTTGTTAGGAGAACTGTTTCAAAGCACAGTGAATCTTTAACATGGAGTTGTCTAGCAACATCAAATGGTGACAGGAAAATCGACGTTTGGGCAAAAGCCCTTCATCGGAATGAGGCTGAGGGGCTTTTGCCCGAAATGTTGATTTTCCTGCTCCTCAGATGCTGCCTGACCTGCGGTGCTTTTCCAGCAGCACTCTAATCTTGACTCTAATCTCCAACATCTACAATATCCACTTCCGCCTGATTTATTGTTGTGACTAGTACCAAGATACAGTGAAAAGTGTTGTTTTGCGTGCTGTAAAGGCAGATCATACCATACAAAGTGCATCAGAGTAACAGAACAGAGCAGAGAAAGTGAGAAATGCAGATGCTGGAGAGTTAGAGTCAAAAGGTGCAGCGCTGGAAAAGCACAGCAGATCAGACAGCATCCGAGAAGCAGGAGAATTGACATTTCGGGCATAAGAACAGAGTGCAGAATATAGTGTTACAGTCACAGAGAAGGTGCGGAGAGAGAGAGATCAGAATTAACATTTGAGAGGTCCATTCAAAAGGCTAATAACAGTGGGGAAGAAACTGATCTTGAGTCTTTTCTTACATGTATACAAACTTTCATATCTTCTGCCCTCCAGAAGAGGGTGGAAGAGTATATCCAGAAAGGGAGGCGGTCTTTGATTATGTTGGTTACTTTCCCAAGACAGCTGAAAGTATAGATGGAATCAATGAGTAGGAGGATGGGTTGTGTGATGGACTGGGTTATGTTCATAACTCTCTGTAGTTCCTTATTGCCTTTTAGCATCAATGAAATCAGCAATGATTTTTGAGAGCAAAAAGTTAAAAATTGAAGTGAGGACCATGGGACTTAAGCTTAAAAGTCTGTGGGAAACATAAAATCCCGAAAAGCCTGAGACGGCAGAGGGTCACCTGGCAATGGCCCTTTTCTGTGCTATAGACTTTCCACCTTAGCCTTAGGCCAAAGGAGGCCTCACACATCAAGTTGATGATCACGCCCATCCAAACAGCACGGAGCAAGCAAATATCCCTTTCTGTTAGACCCAGAGAAAGTTTTACACTGGAATCCACACAGCGGAAGCCAAGTTGTGTGCTACTTGTTTTCTGTAAGTGAACAGCTGGGGCAGCTATTTCCTTCTGCTGTGGCAAGTCTTTTCTCTGTAGATCTTTTACAGCTGTTAAGGAGTCAATATCTTCACCACACTCTGATCATGCAATATTGCTTAAATGTTTTCCTTTTCTTCCCCACTCCCTTGTATCCCTGGCTCGCCACCATCTGCTGATTCAATACTTGCTGAGTTTTGATCATCCAAAAGGAGAGATTTTCCACACTTCTCTTCGCCTAAGTCGGTCTGAGGGTAAACATCACAGTAGGTTTCTGTACTGGCCTGGGTCGTTTAGGCTGATGGCTGTGCAGGGTGAGTCATAGATTGTGTTCGATACTGTGGGGAGTTTAGGTCCAGGGGTCTGAACTGCAAGGCCACAGATAGTACTGTCACAATCATAGTGTGGGTGGAGTTGCAGGATCGTGGCTCGGAATGTACGTTCTTGCTGGAGCATCATAAAATATGAAGCTTTGGGTTAAAAACTTTAAAAAAATAGAAAGAAGGGTCAGGAGCAGGCCAGTCAGCTCTTCAAGCTCCTCTACCATCCTATAATATCATGGCTCATCCTCTAGCTCAACAAGATATGGTAAGGTCCTGGGGCATTCTGCCAAACCAAGAGACCTTGGAGTGCAGGTTCATAGTTCTTTGAGAATGGAGTCACAGGTAGACTGGGTAGTGAAAAGGGCATTTGCTTTTATTGGTCAGTGAATCAAGTATAGGAGTTGGGAGGTCATGTTGCAGATGTACAGGGCATTGGTGAGGCTACTTTTGGCATACTGCTTACAATTCTGGTCTCCCTGCTATAGGAAAAACATAGTGAAACTTGAAAGGATTCAGAAAAGGTTTACAAGGATGTTGCCAGGTTTGGATGGTTTGAGCTATCGGGAAAAGCTGAATAGACTGGGGTTGTTTTCCCTGAAGTGTCAGAGGCTGAGGGGTGATCTTACAGAGGTTTATAAAATCATGAGGGGTATGGATAGAGTGAATAGCTAAGGTCTTTTCCCCAGGGTAGAGGAGTCCAAAACTAGAGGACATAGGTTTGGGGTGAGAGGGGAAAGATTTAAAACGGACCTGAGGGTCAAGTTTTTCACACAGAGGATGGTGTGTGTATGGAACGAGCTGCCAGAGGAAATGGTGGAGGCTGGTATTATTACAAAATTTAAAAAGCATCTGGATGGGTATTTGAATAGGAAGGGTTTAGAGGGATATGGGCCAAATGATGGCAAATTGGACGAGATTAATTTCGGATATCTGATCAGCACGGACGAGTTGAACTGAAGGGCCTGTTTCCGTGCTGTGCAACTTCCTGGCTCTATGACCATATTTTTACTTTCTCCTCTTGATACCCTTTTATGCCATTAATATCTAAAAAAAACACTATCCATCTCTTTCTTTGATGTACTTAGTGTCGTGATCTCCAGAGCCTTCTGTGGTAGCGAATTCCACAGGTTGACCACCCTCTATGTGAAAAAAAAGTTTCCTCACCTTGGTCCCAATGGCCTACCCTATATCCTGAGACTGTGACTCCGAGACTCCCCGATCAGAGAAAACATGCTCCCTGCAGCTGGTTTGCCCAGGCCTGTCAGAATTTTTACATGTTTGAACCAGATCCTTTTTCTCATCCTTCTAAACTCCAGTGAATACAGGCCCAGTTGAGCAAATCTTTCCTCATAGCACCGTCCTGCCATCCTTGCTTTCAGCTGAGAGAACCTGCACTGCACTACGTCTATGGTAAGTAAATCCTTTCTTAGGTAGGGAGACTAAAACTGTACACAATACTGCAGGTGTGACCTCACCATGGCTCTGTATAACTAAAGAGATTTGGAGCTCCAATCCTTTGCAATGAAGACCATTACACCATTTGCCTTCAAAACTGCTTGCTGCAGTTGCCTGTCTACTTTCATTGACTTGTGTACCAAGACACCCAGATCCCTTTGGACATCAACATTTCCCAATATATTACCATTTCTGTTTTTCACATTGAAGCATAGAACCGCACAGTTAGCCGCAGTATACAACATCTGCTCTGTGTTTGCCCACACACTCAACTTGTCGACAATGCCCTGAAGCTTTTTTGCATCCTCCTGCACAACTCACAATCCCACCAGTTTAATATCATTAGCAAATTTGAGAATATTGCATTTGGTTCCATCATCCAAGTCATGTATAAACATTGTGAATATCTGGGGCCCGAGCACTGATCCCCTCTACTACATCACTAGTCACTGCCTGACAGTCAGAAAAAGACATATTTCCCAATCTGTGCTTCCAGTCTGTCAACCATTTCTCAATTCATGTCAATACATGACCGCAGTTCAGAATGCTTTAGTTTTGTCCACTAGCCTCTTAATGGGACCTTATTAAAAGCCTTCATGAAATCTAAATGCATCATATCCACTGGTTCTCCTTCATCTGTTGCACTAGTTACATTCTCAAAAAACTCCAGTAGTTTAGATGAGCATGATTTCCCTTTCATAAATCCATGCTGACTTTGTCTACTCCTGTTAATGTTTTCCAAATGTTCTGTCATCACGTCTATTGTAACAGACTCTAGCAGTTTACCTACCACTGATATTGGGCTAACTGATCTGTAATTCACTCCATCTCCCTTTCAAATATCAGGGTTACATTTATATGCTTCCAAACCACAGGAACTGTTCCAGAATCCATATAGAATTTAGGAAGATGTCCACCAATGCACCGAATATTGCCAAGGCCACTTCCTTTAGTACTGCTTAGGTTGTCTCAAGAATAGAAGAGTGGGATGAGTGACAGTAAGGTGGAGAACTGGGAGACCTCAATCATTAGGGGCACAGGTTAGCAAGTGGGGAAATCAACATTAACATGGATACATGTCAGCATTAACTGATAAATGGGAAAATGTCAAGGGTAACAGGATAATGGGGAACTTTTGATGGGTGACTGCAATAAGGTCAATTATCTGAGTGAGCATTAGCTGCTTTATTGAACATAAATATTTTGAGATGATGATAAAAGAGGGCAGTACAGATCCACAGATCCGTGTGATCTGATATCACCACAATTTATCTCCTTTCATACATGTTCAGTAGCTATTCTTAGATTAAAGGTAGAATTAACCCTTCACACTACACTGATGGAGGCTGAGCAAGTCAAACATTTTGTTAAGATTCATAGTAAAAGTGTAGCAAGTTCTTCCAAGGAAGTTACCATCACAAGCATTCGCAAAAAACCAAATTAGATGGACGTTGTTTTGTGGGGATAGAGTTAATGCTTAGAATTTTTGACCAACTGAGAGGGCAGCCTATTGATCTCAAGTCTAGTGGCTCAAGGATATCGCTCAGCTGAATGTAGCAGCTTCACTCTAAGCTCACAGCATCATGTTTCCCTCCTGAACTCATGGGGACCGAGAACATCTTGGATCAGTCGCGATCTTGTGATGACTGGGATATAGAAGCAGCCATAAAGGATGGGAGCGAGATACCATCCTTAAGGTGTAGGATGGTTACAGTGTCGAGGAGTGAAACCTCTAGCTTCCTAGCTGGAACTCAGGTGAGACAGAGGAAGATTGTTGACAGTGTTACACCTCTCTGCAGTAGCACAATCAAGCCCAACTATTCCCAAAAGGTAAACATTTTATAAAAGGATGCAACATTCTCTGATATGCCTGTCTTTTAGACCCAAATTAACAGAAAGCACAGGCCAAGTTCCTGTGCTTAGTGAGAATTATAGCTATTACAAATAAATTCAGTTAGAATCACCAACCGTTGACGTATAACTCTATCAATTAAAACTCTTAACTCCTTTATAAAACTCCCTCCACACGGATGCATACAGACACAGATAGACTTGAGAAAAACAATGATGTTATGATGAAGCTAGGAAGACAGACAGTTCAATGGGCCCTGTTTACAGGCTTCACTGAGATTATTCTTTTGGCTTGATAGCACCTGCTGCTCCTTAACATTGAAGGAGGTTCAGAGCGATAACTTATAAGATTTATGAGTTAAAAGCACAGCTTACAGCAACTATGGGGGTAAATAAACTGGTTTTCTTGAGACTTAATGGAGTTTTGTTTTACAGCAAGGAACAAACAGAACCTTCCTTATCAGAATTCCAATGACCTCTGACTCATTGTTCATGCCCCCAAGCTACTTGGGAACCAATCACATGTTGGTGACGGGCAGAAGACCTGGTCACCATCCCACAAAGCAATTGCTAAGACCAATCAGCTATTTGTTTCCAGCCGAATCCTTTTGTACAACTCCTTCCCCCATCCTCTGTCCAGATAATCTGCTCCTAATCTTCTCCCGCTGTCTGTTTAAATCATATTTCAGGTTTTGGGTATCCACATTGGCAGTATCGATAATTGTTGTTAATCTGCTTCTAAAAAGCACAATAATCCTTCCCACAATTCTTTGTTTTTTAAAGTAGTCCTTTTCCCATTTCACTCCACAATCAAAAATAGAGAAATAAAAAGATGCTACACGTCTGTCATGCCAAGATGAGGTTACAAAATTCATAGAATATAGGACAGGACAGCACAGAACAGGCCCTTCAGCCCACGATGTTGTGCCAAACGTGACACCAGATTAAAGTAATTCCTTGTACCTGACCTTGGGCCATATCCCCCAATTCCTTGCATATTCATGTGCTTATCTAAAAGTCCCTCAAATGCTCCTATTGTATCTGCCTCCGCCACCATCCCTGGCAGCACATTCCAGAGTCCTATCTCTCTCTGTGTAAAAAACTTTTCCTATGAACTTTCCTGGTATCACCTTAAATGTATGCACCCTAGTGTTAGGCATTTCAACTCTAGGAGAAAGATTCGGACTGTCAACCTTATCTGTGTATCTCAAAATTTTATAGACTTCCATCAAATCTCCCCTCAGCCTCCACTGCTCTAAGGAAAACAACCTGAGTTTTTCTAGCCTCTCCTATAGCTCATGCTCCAAACGTACTGAAGGGAAGCTGACTGCTGTGCACAAATAGGTAAATTGACATTTTTAAGTGTCTGGCCAGCATGCACTGTCTTCATGAACGAGGATGTTTAGCTGTACTTAGACTCCATACTGAAATGTTCTAATTTCGGTATCTGTTACTGAAAGGTACATAGATGTCCTAGAAGGGAGCAAGGGATGAGCTGGTATATGGGAGTTAGTCCGGTCGGGCAATAAGGATAAATTAAATCAACCAGCAGCTTTGTGGGTTAACCAGAATGATACTTGGACTCCACGGAATAACCTAGAAGAGGAAATTCCTCTGAATTTAAGCAGTCAAGACTAAGGGGACTTGGAGAAAGGCTGGGTATGTGGAAACCAATGATCTACCTGGCTCCCTCCCCTTCCCATGGCCGTACAGTATGAAACTAAATGAAACCTTAAGGAGTGGAGAGTTGAACAAGGTAATTCAGCATTTACAGAGCCGAGCCTTTTTGAAATTATTTGAACTTTACGATACTAAATGTGCTCTGACACTTCAAACAAGCAGATGAAAAGAAAAACACTGTCCCTTTAATTAAATTGCAAGAAGGAAAGAGAAATGTGAGAGAGAGAGAAATCAGAGACTTAATCCTGCTACTTGAGCAAGGCACAACAATACTGAGTAACTATGCCAGAAGCAGAAGAAAAATGGTTACAAGAACGTGATATTTCTGGCTTGTGATTTTTTTTGTTGAATCCTAATCTTTTCATTCCAAAGTTGTTGAGGCTGCAAATGAGGTGTGTACGTGCAGTTCTGAGCATACAAACTGGTAGATTTTCTTGTGTTCCAGCTTATTGTTCTGAGCCTGCTATTGTGTGGCATTCAGCCCTCTCTCTGATGATGTATGAGTGTGACAAGGAATGCTATTGGCCTCACTGAAGCAGAGGGCACTGCCCAGCTATGGGCAGGGGGCTCATCAATCGATGGCTACACACAGGTCCTCATACACTGCGCCAATTCACTTATCCTCAGTGGTATAGTCTAATTCATTTAGAATTCCCCACTGGATTTATGGACTCTGGGACCATGTAAATATCAGCTTGGACATAGAGACTATCACAACCATATTGGACTTTCAGCCCTTGCTCAGCTGATAGTCCCCACAGCTCTAAATGAACCATGCACTGTTAGGAGGCATATGAAAGGATTGGACACTCTGTCTGTAGGAAACATATTTCCACTGATGGGTGAGTGCCGAACCAGAGGACACAGCTTAAAAATACGGGGTAGACCATTTAGGACAGAGCTCAGGAGAAACTTCTTCACTCAGAGAGTGGTGGCTGTGTGGAATGCTCTGCCCCAGGGGGCAGTGGAGGCCCAGTCTCTGGATTCATTTAAGAAGGAGTTGGATAGAGCTCTCAAAGATAGTGGAGTCAAGGGTTATGGAGATAAGGCAGGAACAGGATACTGATTAGGAATGATCAGCCATGATTATATTGAATGGCGGTGCAGGCTCGAAGGGCTGAATGGCCTACTCCTGCACCTATTGTCTATTATCTATTGTCTATTATCTTTTATATCAGACATTAAATCAAAGCCACATCTGTCCTATTAAGGAGTGGGAAAGTGTAGAAGATCCCATGGTCCAATTTCAACAATAAGTAGAAAAGACAACCACCCCGTGTATGCATTTCAGTAACTCATGAAACCCCCTTCAGTGGACTTCCAAATCCACTGCCATTGCTCCCCCTTCAGTAACACCTTCCAAATCCACTGCCATTGCTCCCCCTTCAGTAACACCTTCCAAATCCACTGCCATTGCTGTTTCGAAGGACAGGGCAGCATATACATGGGAGTATCACACCCCGTCCCTACAAAATCCTCCCCCAGCCACTCGCTGCTCTGAATATAAATTTTATCGCCATTCCTTCACTGTCACTGAGTCCAGGTCCTGGAGTTCCATCACTAAAGGTACATCGCTGTCTGGACACTAAATGCAGCAATTCAAGAAGACGTTCACCATCATCATCTCAAGTGTCTTTAAGGATGGGCCACAAATACTGGTCCAGGCAGGGGCATTGATATTCCATTGAAGCATAAGGTTTATTGAAGGAGTTTTACTGTGTATCAGTGGATGGAGTGAAAGGTGAAGGTGGAAGATAGATGATAATCAACTGGGGTTGATTTGTCCCCAGTGGTGTCAATTCTCATCCAGGGCAAGTGGGGAGTATTCCATCACACTCCTGGCATGTGCCTTATAAATGGTGGGCCAGCTTTAGGGAGTCAGGAGGTGACTTACTCGAGGTGGTATTCCTAGCCTCTAACCTGCTCTTGTAGCCACTGTATTGGTACAGCCAGTCCAGTTCAGTTAACGGTTAATGTTAACCATCAGGATGTTGACAGTGAGCAATTCAGCAAATATAATGTCTTTGAACATTAAGAAAAGATTATTAAATTCTCTTGTTGGAGTTTGTCTTTGTCTGGCACTTGTGTGGCATGGATGTCATTTGATGCCACTTGACATTTTCAGCCTGAATGTTGCTGTATTAGTGTGCATTTTGAATGAAGCTGGCCACTGCAATCAACAATGGGAATTCACACTTCTTAACTTCTGAAGCAGCTAAAGATGGGTCCTACCCTGAGGAAGTCAAAGGTCTTGTGGTGCAGTGGTAGGATCCATATCCCTGCACCATCTGACTCTAAGAGCGACAGTCTGAAGCAGGAATTCAAACCTGCACCATCTAACCCCAAGTGGTGCAACCCTGAACTAACCAAACAAGCACCAGCTGATGTGAACTTTGGCTGTGTCATCAAAATGATTAGGATTTCACAGCTAAGGCAATCCCATTTCTTCCTGAGGGCAGCATGGTGGCTCAGTGGCTAGCACTACTGCCTCGCAGCGTCAGGGAATTGAGTTGTTTGTGTAGCCTTTAAGTTGATTGGCCACGGCACTTACGGGATAGGGTGGGATGCTTTTCGCAGAGCTGGTGTGGATTCAACACTGTTATGATTTTATGAATGCAAAGCACAGAGCTCAGCAAAGACATTACAGTAAATGGGGGAATCCTGGTTTTGTTACCTCATCCCCCCACAGTCATGGAAGTCTAAGGTATACAAAGCTCTTGAGGAACATAGCTGAGTAGTACAGAAGGCAGTATTAATATCTTTGTCATATGAGAATGTATTCCACGTGATAGAGTTTAAACTCACGGTTCATATCACATTGTGTGGTTTGGGTTTAGATTAGGTCGCTAGGATTCCACAGAATACTGCTAACTGTACGGGTTGTTAGGTATCAAGTTATGCAATTTAAGAAGCATCAAAGAGTTTGTGTATGAATGATAGCTAGTTTGAAGACAATGTGATAGATTTTGACTTTATGCAATATTTCAATCAAAGTAAAATTTGAGAGAGGTGCATAGGCTGTTGATTAACAATCACCCTGTATGAGCAATAGTAAAATGGTTACCCATTTGTTTTGGCTTCAACTGTTAAGGTTTGACATGTATAACTAGGTTACGTTCACATCAATAAAACCCACATTGCAGGGAGAATGGTTAGTAATGGTATGTGCTGCAACATCGCCAACTACTGGTGAAATTGCATGTCAGATAAAAATCATTGAAATAATGACAGAACTTAATTGATGCAGAAAAAGTTGCCTGGCCTAGTTCATTTTCACGAATAAATGAATATACTCCTTTTTTTTCTAACATTTTGGCATTCTGTGCTGAAAGCTCACCTGGATTGTTTGGGAGCCCAGTAGGTATCTCACTGTAAGTTATTGTTGTAGCTTTCACTTTCTGTAATACTGCAGCAAAAACACCAGCAGCGATCACTGTAATACTGCAGGGAGGGCACCAGCAGCTATCACTGCAATACTGCAGGGAAGGCACCAGCAGCTATCGCTGTAATACTTCAGGGAGGACACCAGCAACTATCATTGTAATACTGCAGGGAGGGCACCAGCAGCTATTGCTGTACTACTCCAGACAATACACCAGCAGCTATCACTGTAATACTGCAGCGAGGGCACCAGCAGCTATCACTGAATTACAGCAGGGAGGACCGCAGCAGCTATCACTGTAATAATGCAGGGAGGACACCAGCAGCTATCACTGTAAGACTGCAGGGAGGACACCTGCAGCTATGACTGTAATACTGCAGCACGGGCACCAGCAGCTATCAACATAATACTGCAGGAAGGACACCAGCAGCTATCAGGGTAATACAGCAGGGAGGCACCAGCAGCTATCAATGTAATACTGCAGGGCGGACACCAGCAGCTATCACTGTAATACTGCAGGGAGGCCACCAGCAGCTATCATTGTAATACTGCAGGATGAACACCATCAGCTATCACTATACCTCTGCAGGAACGACGTCATCAGCATCACTGTTATACTGCAGCAAGGACACCAGCAGCTATCACTGTAATACTGCAGGGAGGACACCAGCAGCTATCACTGTAATACTGCAGCGAGGGCACCAGCAGCTATCACTCTGATACTGCAGGGAGGACACCAGCAGCTATCATTGTAATACTTCAGGGAGGACACCAGCAGCTATCGCTATAATACTGCAGGAAAGACACCAGCAGCTATCACTGTAATACTGCAGCGAGGACACCAGCAGCGATCACTGTAATACTGCAGGGAGGGCAACAGTAGGTATCACTGTAATACTGCAGCGAGGGCACCAGCAGCTATCACTGAATTAAAATAGGGAGTACACAAGCAGCTATCACTGTAATAAAGCTGGGAGGACACCAGCAGCTGGGAGGACACCAGCAGCTATTACTGTATAAAGCTGGGAGGACACTAGCAGCTATCACTGTAATACTGCAGCAAGGGCACCAGCAGCTATCAATGTAACACTGCAGGGAGGACACCAGCAGCTATCACTGTAATACTACAGGGAGGACACCAGCAGCTATCACTGTAATACTGCAGGAAGGACACCATCATCTATGACTTTATTACTGTAGCGAGGGCACCAGCAGCTATCACTGTAATACTGCAGTGAGGACACCATCAGCTATGACTGTATTACTGCAGCGAGGGCACCAGCAGCTATCACTGTAATACTTCAGGGAGGACACTAGCAGCTATCACTGTAATACTACAGGAAGGACACCATCAGCTATCACTATAGCTTGGCAGGGACCGGGTCATCAGCTATCACTGTTATACTGCAGCAAGGACACCAGCAGCTATCACTGTAATACTGAAGGGAGGGCACCAGCAGCTATCACTGTGCTCTTGTAGGGAGGGCACCAGCAGCTATTGCTGTACTACTCCAGAGAATACACCAAGAGTTATCACTGTAATACTGCAGCGAGGGCACCAGCACCTATCACTGTAACACTCCAGGGAGGACAGCAACAGCTATTACTGTAATAATGCAGGGAGGGAACCAGCAGTTACCACTGTGATACTACAGGGAGTGCACCAGCAGCTATCACAGTAATGCAGGAGGGAGTGCACCAGTAGCTATCACTGTAACACTGCAGGGAGAGCACCAGCAGCTATCACTGATTTACTGCAGGGGGTGCACCAGCAGCTATCACTGTAATACTGCAGGGAGAGCACCAGCAGCTATCACAGTAATACTGCAGGGAGGACACCAGCAGCTATCACTGTAATACTGCAGGGAGTGCACCAGCAGCTATCACAGTAATGCAGGAGGGAGTGTACCAATAGCTATCACTGTAATCCTGCAGCGAGGGCACCAGCAGCGATCACTGTAATACTGCAGGGAGGGCACCAGCAGAGATCACTGTAATGCAGGAGGGAGTGTACCAGTAGCTATCACTGTAATACTGCAGGGAGGACACCAGCAGCTACCCTGGAATACTGCAGGCAGTGCACCAGCAGCTATCACAGTAATGCAGGAGGGAGTGTATCAGTAGCTATCACTGTCACACTGCAGGGAGGACACCAGCAGCTATCTCTGTAATACTCGAGGGAGGACATCAGCAGCTATCATTGTAATACTGCAGGAAGGACAACAGCAGCTATCACTGTAACACTGCAAGGAGGGCACCAGCAGCTTTCACTGTAATACTGCAGGAAGAGCGCCAGAAGCTCTCAGTGTAATACTGCAGGGAGGACACCAGCAGCTATCACTGTAACACTGCAGCACAGACACCAACAGGTATCACTGTAATACTGCAGGTAGGGCGCCAGCAGCTATCACTGTAATACTGCAGGTAGGGCACCAGCAGCCATCAGTGTAATACAGCAGGGAGGACACCAGCAGCTATCACTGTAATACAGCAGGGAGGACACCAGCAGCAATCGCTGTAATACTGCAGGAAGGACAACAGCAGCTATCACTGTAATACTGCAAGGAGGGCACCAGCAGCTTTCACTGTATGACTGCAGGGAGGACAGCAACAGCTATCATTGCGAAACTGCAGGGAGGACACCAGCAGCTATCTCTGTAATACTGCAGGGAGTGCGTCAGCAGCTCTCAGTATAATACTGCAGGTAGGGCACCAGCAGCTATCACTGTAATACTACAGGGAGGGCACCAGCAGCTATCACTATAATACAGCAGGAAGGACACCATCAGCTATCACTATGACTCTGCAGGGACGACGTCATCAGCTATCACTGTATGACTGCAGGGAGGACATCAGCAGCTATCACTGTAATATTGCAGGGAGTGCACCAGCAGGAATAACTGTAATGCAGGAGGGAGTGTATCAGTAGCTATCACTGTACCCCCTCTTAATTTAAAGCTATGCCCCCTTGTAATACCCGGCTCCATACGCGGGAAAAGGTTCATACTGTCTACCCTATCTAACCCCCTAATCATCTTGTACACCTCAATCAAGTCACCCCTAAACCTTCTTTTCTCTAATGAAAACAGCCCCAAGTGTCTCAGTCTTTCCTCCTACGATCTTCCTTCCATACCAGGCAACATCCTGGTAAACCTCCTCTGCACCCGTTCCAGTGCCTCCACATCCTTCCTATAGTATGGTGACCAAAACTGCACACAATATTCCAGATGCGGCCGCACCAGAGTTTTATACAACTGCATCATGACCTCAGGACTCCGGAACTCAATTCCTCTACCAATAAAAGCCAGTACGCCATATGCCTTCCTCACCGCACTATTTACCTGGGTGGCAACTTTCAGAGATCTGTGTACATGGACACCAAGATCCCTCTGCTCATCCACACTACCAAGTATCCGACCATTAGCCCAGTACCCCATCTTACTGCAATAAAACATCAGCAGCTACCCCATAATACTGCAGGGAGAGCACCAGCAGGAATAACTGTAATGCAGGAGGGAGTGTATCGGTAGCTATCACTGTAATACTGCAGGGAGGACACCAGCAGCTATCACTATAATACTGCAGGGAGTGCATCAGTAGCTATCACAGTAATGCAGGAGTGAGCATACCAGTAGCTATCACTGTAACACTGCAGGAAGGACACCAGCAGCTATCACTGTAATACTGCAGGGAGTGCACCAGTAGCTATCACAGTAATGCAGGAGGGAGTGTACCAGTAGCTATCACTGTAACACTGCAGGGAGAGCACCAGCAGGAATAACTGTAATGCAGGAGGGTGTGTATCAGTAGCTATCACTGTAATACTGCAGGGAAAGCACCAGCAGGAATAACTATAATGCAGGAGTGAGCGTACCAGTAGTTATCACTGTAACACTGCAGGGAGGATGCCAGCAGCTATCACCGTAATACTGCAGGGAGAACACCAGCAGCTGCCACTGTAATACTACAGGGAGGACACCAGCAGCTGCCACTGTAATACTGCAGAGAGGGCCTCAGCATCTATCACTGTAATACTGCAGGGAGTTAACCAGCAGCCATCACTGCAATACTGCAGGGAGGACACCTGCAGCTATCACTGAATTACTGCAGGGAGGACACCTGCAGCTATTGCTGTAATACTGCAGCACAGACACCAGCAGCTATCACTGTAATACTGCAGGGAGGGCACCAGCAGCTATCATTGTACAACTGCAGGGAAAACATCAGCAGCTATTGCAGTACTACTCCTGACAAGACATCAGCAGCGATCACTGTAATACTGCAGTAGGACACCAGCAGCTATCACTGAATTACTGCAGGGAGGACACCAGCAGCTATTGCCGTAATACTGCAGCACAGACCCCAGCAGCTATCACTGTAATACTGCAGGGAGGGCACCAGCAGCTATCACTGTGCTACTGCAGGGAGGACATCAGCAGCTATTGCTGTACTACTCCAGAGAATGCACCAGCAGCTATCACTGTAATACTTCAGCGAGGGCACCAGTAGCTAACAGTGTAATACTGCAGACAGGACACCAGCAGCTATTACTGTAATACTGCAGGGAGGGCACCAGCAGCTATCACTGTCATACTCAGGGAGGACACCAGCAGCTATTGCTGTAATACTGCAGCACAGACCCCAGCAGCTATCACTGTAATACTGCAGGGAGGGCACCAGCAGCTATCACTGTGCAACTGCAGGGACGACATCAGCAGCTATTGCTGTACTACTCCAGAGAATGCACCAGCAGCTATCACTGTAATACTTCAGCGAGGGCACCAGTAGCTAACAGTGTAATACTGCAGACAGGACACCAGTAGCTATCACTGTAATACTGCAGGGAGGGCACCTGCAGCTGCCACTGTAATACTGCAGAGAGGGCCTCAGCATCTATCACTGTAATACTGCAGGGAGTTAACCAGCAGCCATCACTGCAATACTGCAGGGAGGACACCAGCTGCTATCACTGTAATACTGCAGTACAGATACCAGCAGCTATCACTGTGCAACTGCAGGGAAGACATCAGCAGCTATTGCTGTACTATTCCTGACAATACACCAGCAGCAATCACTGTAATACTGCAGTAGGACACCAGCAGCTATCACTGAATTACTGCAGGGAGGACACCAGCAGCTATTGCTGTAATACTGCAGTACAGACCCCAGCAGGTATCACTGTAATACTGCAGGGAGGGTACCAGCAGCTATCACTGTGCAACTGCAGTGAGGACATCAGCAGCTATTGCTGTACTACTCCAGAGAGTGCACCAGCAGCTATCACCATAATACTGCAGCAAGGGCACCAGTAGCTAACAATGTAATGCTGCAGACAGGACACCAGAGGCTATCACTGTAATACTGCAGGGAGGGCACCAGCAGCTATCACTGTCATACTGCAGGGAGGACACCAGCAGCTATTGCTGTACTACTCCAGAGAATACACCAGCAGCGATCAGTCTAACACTGCAGTAGGACACAGCAGCTATCACTGAATTACTGCAGGGAGGACACCAGCAGCTATCACAGTAATACTGCAGGGAGGACCCCAGCAGCTATTGCTGTACTACTGCAGCACAAACACCAGCAACTATCACTGAATTATTGCAAGGAGGACATCATCAGCTATCACAGTAATACTGCAGGGAGGACACCAGCAGCTATTGCTGTAATACTGCAGCACAGACGCCAGCAGCAATCACTGTAATACTGCAGGCAGGACACGTACAACTATCACTGTAATACTGCAGGGAGGACACCAGCAGCTGCCACTGTAATACTGCAGAGAGGGCATCAGCATCTATCACTGTAATACAGCTGGGAGTAAAACCAGCAACTATCACTGTAATACTGCAGGGAGGGCACCAGCAGCTATCACTGTGCAACTGCAGGAGGACATCAGCATATGGCTGTATTACTCCAGACAATACACCAGCAGCTATCACTGTAATACTGCAGTATGACACCGGCAGCTATCACTGTAACACTGCAGGGAGGACACCAGCAGCTATCACTGTAATACTGCATGGAGAGGACCAGCAGCTATCACTGTAATACTGCAGGGAGGGCACCAGCAGCTATCACTGTAATACAGCAGGGTGGGCACCAGCAGCTATCACTGTAATACTGCAGGGAGTGCACCAGCAGCTATCACAGTAATGCAGGAGGGAGTGCACCAGTAGCTATCACTGTAACACTGCAGGGAGAGCACCAGCAGCTATTACTGATTTACTGCAGGGGGTGCACCAGCAGAGATCTCTGTAATGCAGGAGGGAGTGTACCAGTAGCTATCACTGTAATACTGCAGGGAGGACACCAACAGCTACCCTGGAATACTGCAGACAGTGCACCAGCAGCTATCACAGTAATGCAGGGGGGGGTGTACCAGTAGCTATCACTGTCACACTGGAGGGAGGACACCAGCAGCTATCTCTGTAATACTCGAGGGAGGACATCAGCAGCTATCATTGTAATACTGCAGGAAGAGCGTCAGCAGCTCTCAGTGTAATACTGCAGAGAGGACACCAGCAGCTATCACTGTAACACTGCAGCACAGACACCAACAGGTATCACTGTAATACTGCAGGTAGGGCGCCAGCAGCTATCACTGCAATACTGCAGGTAGGGCATCAGCATCTATCACTGTAATACAGCAGGGAGTAAAACCAGCAGCTATCACTGCAATACTGCTGGGGAGGACACCTGCAGCTATTGCTGTAAGACTGCAGCACAGACACCAGCAGCTATCACTGTAATACTGCAGGGAGGGCACCTGCAGCTATCACTGTGCAACTGCAGGGAGGACATCAGCATATTGCTGTATTACCCCAGACAATACACCAGCAGCTATCACTGTAATACTGCAGTATGACACCGGCAGCTATCACTGTAACACTGCAGGGAGGACACCAGCAGCTATCACTGTAATACTGCAGGGAGAGGACCAGCAGCTATCACTGTAATACTGCAGGGAGGGCACCAGCAGGTATCACTGTAATACAGCAGGGTGGACACCAGCAGCTATCACTGTAACACTGCAGGGAGTGCACCAGCAGCTATCACAGTAATGCAGGAGGGAGTGCACCAGTAGCTATCACTGTAACACTGTAGGGAGGGCACCAGCAGTTATCACTGATTTACTGCAGGGGGTGCACCAGCAGCTATCACTGTAATACTGCAGGGAGGACACCAGAAGCTCTCACAGTAATACTGCAGGGAGGACACCAGCAGCTACCCTGGAATACTGCAGGCAGTGCACCAGCAGCTATCACAGTAATGCAGGAGGGAGTGTACCAGTAGCTATCACTGTCACACTGCAGGGAGGACACCAGCAGCTATCCTGGAATACTGCAGGCAGTGCACCAGCAGCTATCACAGTAATGCAGGAGGGAGTGTACCAGTAGCTATCACTGTCACACTGCAGGGAGGACACCAGCAGCTATCTCTGTAATACTCGAGGGAGGACATCAGCAGCTATCATTGTAATACTGCAGGAAGAGCGTCAGCAGCTCTCAGTGTAATACTGCAGGGAGGACACCAGCTGCTATCACTGTAATACTGCAGGAAGAGCGTCAGCAGCTCTCAGTGTAATACTGCAGGGAGGACACCAGCAGCTATCACTGTAACACTGCAGCACAGACACCAACAGGTATCACTGTAATAATGCAGGTAGGGCATCAGCATCTATCACTGTAATACAGCAGAGAGTAAAACCAGCAGCTATCACTGCAAAACTGCTGGGGAGGACACCTGTAGCTATTGCTGTAAGACTGCAGCACAGACACCAGCACTTATCACTGTAATACTGCAGGGAGGGCACCTGCAGCTATCACTGTGCCACTGCAGGGAGGACATCAGCATATTGCTGTACTACTCCAGACAATACACCAGCAGCTATCACTGTAATACTGCAGTATGACACCAGCAGCTATCACTGTAACACTGCAGGGAGGGCATCAGTAGCTATCACTGTAATACTGCAGACAGGACACCAGCAGCTA
>NC_057712.1:126920129-126935005 GCF_004010195.1 Chiloscyllium plagiosum
TTAGTTAGGCTACACTTGGAATATTGAATACAGGTCTGGTCACCACACTACCAGAAGGATGTGGATGCTTTGGAGAGGGTACAGAAAAGATTTACTAAGATGTTGACTGAAGAAAGGTTGGATAGACTGGGTTTGTTTTCACTGGAACGCAGGAGGTTTGGGAATGACCTGATAGAAGTTAATAAGATTGTGAACAGCATGGACAGTGTGGAAAGTATGAAGCTTTTTCCCAGGTGGAGGAGTCAATTACGAGGAGACACTGGTTCAAGGTGCGAGGACTGAAGTTTAAGAGAGATGGGTGAGGCATATTTTTTCACACAAAGGATAGTGAGTGCCCAGAAAGCGTTGCCAGAGGAGGTGGTGGAAGCAGACATAACAGCGGCATTCAAGAAGCATTAGGCCAAATTGGGTACAAGGGATAATGGAGTTTTTTTGGGGGGATATCCACTGAATGGCGAATTGTTCCAGGAACTGTGAGTAGTAACATGGGGCTAAAAGCAAATGTGACTGATACCTTGGGGCATCGTAGATGGGGGGGTGACATGGTTATTCAGAGGTTAGCACTACTGTCTTCCAGTGCAATGGAGCCGGTTATGATTACACCCTCAGGTGACTGCCTGTGTGGAGTTTGCACATTCTCCGCACGTCTGCATGGGTTTCCTCCAGGTGCTCCGGTTTCCAAAGACATGCATGCTTGGTGGAATAGCGATGGGAAATGTAGGGTTGCAGGGATAAGTTGCAGTGTTTAGGTTTGGGTAAGAGGATTGGCCAAATGGACTGCTTCCACATTTGTCGGGAATTTATGACAATTAACGAGGCAGGTTTGGTAAGTTGCAGACAAAAAGCTTTCAAGGCCTTGCAGTGAGAAACCCTCCAAAACCTTGACACAATTCAGACTTCACTGAAAGAAATAAGATTCAGTCTGTTATATGTCTGTGACGACTCTTTGAAAGATCCATTCAATTTCATATTCTCTTCCTCTTTCCCCATTGCCCTTTTCAAATACCTATCCTTTAGGAAGTTATTATGGATTCGGTCTTTTGGCGAGGGCAATACAGATTATTAAAAACCCAGTTATAGTTCATTCTCTGGATTATTACAGGTATAACATGCAAGAAAACAGCTCGACCACTGATTCAATTCCCAGCACAGGCATTTACAATTTATTTATTTAATTTCAAAAGCTGGAAATTTTCCTCAGTAATTTTAACCTACAGAAATTAAAGGAGCCAAGAAAATGTGTAGGATTCCCCAAAGAGATTTAAAAGAAACCATGAATTAAGAAGTTCAAATTACATGCCAAGTGGCAGGAAATGTATTACTAGACATTTATCCCCATGGAACTCATCCAGGAAAGCACAACTTCTAACAGACTGCATGCACTCGACGGACCATCACACACGTAGTTCATGGCGGCAGACAGCTGGAATAAAACATTCATATTTTTATATGTTAAGTGACTTCAGAAGTCAAAGAGGGACAAAAATCATTCATAATTATTTATTAATTGAATAAAATAACTCAAAATCAGAGTAACTAAAAATTGATGGAAATAAAAAACACCTGGGAGTGATTACAGACTGAAATCTAATCAAGGGGTTCAGATGGTTTATATGTAGAATAATGGATCCCTGGGAGTGATTAGAGACTGACATCTAATCGAGGGGTTCAGATGGTTTATATATACAATAATCGATCCCTGGGAGTGATTACAGACTGGAATCTAATCAAGGGGTACAGATGGTTTATATATAGAAAAATGGATCCCTGGGAGTGATTACAGACTAGAATCTAATCGAGGGGTTCAGATGGTTTATATATAGAATAATGGATCCCTGGGAATGATTACAGACTGGAATCTAATCGAGGGGTTCAGATGGTTTATATATAGAATAATGGATCCCTGGGAGTGATTACAGACTGGAATCGAATCGAGCGGTTCAGATGGTTTTATATGTAAAATAATGGATCCCTGTGAGTGATTACAGACTGGAGTCTAATCGAGGGGTTCAGATGGTTTATATATAGAATAATGGATCCCTGGGAGTGATTACAAACTGGAGTCTAATCGAGGGGTTCAGATGGTTTTTATATAGAATAATGGATTCCTGGGAGTGATTACAGACTGGAATCTAATCAAGGGGTTCAGATGGTTTATATATAGAATAATGGATCCCTGGGAGTGATTACAGACTGGAATCTAATCGAGGGGTTCAGATGGTTTATATATAGAATAATGGATACCTGGGAGTGATTACAGACTGGAATCTAATCGAGGAGTTCAGATGGTTTATATACAGAATAATGTATCCCTGGGAGTGATTACAGACTGGAATCTAATCGAGGGGTTCAGATGGTTTATATAGAGAATAAGGGATACCTGGGAGTGATTACAGACCCACAGTACTTATATCCCCTTTAAAGGGCAGCCTCACCCCAAGGTGGCCCTATCATTGACTGAGACAGTTGTTCATGGGTTCAAGCTCCATTCCAGAGAACAGTCAATGTTAACCAAAAGCCTCATCAGTGTTTTTTGTGTGGGTGCAAAGAAATTCCGCCGCAGTACTTGAATGTTGAGCAGAAGAGTTTCTCCTGACCAATATTTAACCCTAAGTCAACATCAACAAAAGCAAATCATCTAGTTATTAATTTATTGTTGTTTGGGATTGCTCACTTTGTGCCAATTATCTGCTGTCTTTCCTTCATTTATGACTGCCCTTGAACACATTCTTTTGGGTGTGATGCATTTTTTGAATGTCTGGGATTGTGAAAGTCACTCTATTAATGCAACTACTTTCTTTCTTACCTTGACTGTGCTGCTTTCTGCTTTTGATGAGATTTTATTCAGGCAAGGGAGACCACTCCATCTCTTTGGAACTATCTGTTCAGTGTAACAGGTGGCTTTGTTCCGGTAAGTATCACAGCCTGCCCTGGGAATAGGCCAGTTAGCCCTTTAATGCATGGTTAATCTTCAGGATCTACATCCTGTACAGGGCCCCAGCCCTCCCAACATGGTATTACAGCACTGAGCAACCTGTGGGCTGTTTCTGTAACTGCACAAAGATCTAGAGACAGGAGCCTCAAAGTTGTTTTGCAGCCAAGTCAAAGCTAGGTCCACATTGTGCAGCTCTGGTAAGCATCTTCTCACCAACCAGGAGGGACAGATTCACCATAATTTCTCACAATTAGCCTCCTCTTTGTGTTAACAGGTTTCCTGCAACTCTGGGTAAAAAAAGGCCAAGGAATTTGTCCGTAGGGTGATTGACTCACTGGAGAGTAACAATTCACTCATGCCAGCAACTCGGTGAAAGGTCTACCACTCTCTATTACAGGGAAAAACCAGTTCTGGGTATGATTTAAATTGTGCTTGCATGAAAAGAAGTTTGACCTGGTATTGTCAGAAATGGTGTCAATGCATCAAATATCTACTGACAGAGATGGTTGTGTGACCTACACTGCGGAGCCTCAGAGGTCAAGATCATGGAGCTTCCCTCCTGTCCAGGCTTTTTGGAGTGGTATCAGGGGGAATGCCAATTGTTATAGTTCATAACTTCATAAGACATAGGAGCAGAATTAGACCATTCAGCCCATTGAACCTGCTCCGCCATTCAAACTTGGCTGATATGCTTCTTGCCCCCTTTTTCCTGCCTTCTCCCCATAACCCTTCAACCCACTACCAAGTAAAGGTTTGTCCAACTCCTCCTTAAATTTATTCACTGTCACAGCATTCACTGCAGCTGGGGTGAGAGAATTCCACAAATCCATTACCCTTTGGGAGAAATAGTTTCTCTTCAACTCTGCTTTAAGTTTGCTACCACTTATCCTAAGACAATGACCTCTCTTCCTAGAATGCCCCACAAGAGAAAGCATAGTTTGCATAGATCATACTAAATCTATGCGCTTTCTCAGCACCCTCATAGACAGAGACAACTCTTCCCTGTTTCTGGACACTTTCTGTAGGCCACACAAGTTGTTTTTAGTGAGTCACATTATCACTGAAAGGATTGGTTAAACGAGCCCTTCCACCAGAACCCATCCACACAATTTAAAGGAATGCATTCAAATAGGGATGGATATGTATATTAACCTCATAGTTCGTATTGGACTAACAACTCGGAAATACAGAGTACAAGTCAACATTGTGCCATTAAATTCAATATTAATTTTGTTCATTTGTGGTTTTCACAGAATAATGATTGCCAGATTATTATCAAATCACAGAACAGTACAGAGCAGAGGAATCATCCACTCCAGTGAGTCTGTGTCCACTTTTTTGAACAGCAATTTAGTTGGTCTCACTCTCCTGCTCTTTCTCATATTCCTGCAAAAGTTTCTCCTTCAACTATTTATCCAATCTCTAATGCAGGGCTACTACTTAAGTCAAGTAGACCTATGAATAGCTGTTTGATGGTATAGAACTTGATCACTACTGAAAAGACACATTTTATAGTATCTTTTCGTCTTGTAATCAGCAAGACAATTCATAAGAAATACCAATCCAAAGAGAAGATAAAATTTACACTATATAAAAGGAGAGTGCTGATTGGTGGACTCTGATGCATTCTCCAAACAGCACCTTTAACAATCAGTTAATAATAATAGTCATACATCACAGAAACAGACTCTTCAGTCAACTTGTCCATGACATTCCCAAAGTAAACTAATCCCACCTGCCAGCAATTTGCCCATATCCCTCTAAACCTTTCCTAGTCATGTACTTGTCCAAATGAATTTTAAATGCTGTAACTGTATCCGCATCTACCACTTCTGGCAGATCATTCCACAAACAAACCATCCTCTGTATGAAAAAGTTGCCCCTCAGGTCCCTTTTAAAACTTTCTCCTTTCATCTTAAACATATGCCCCCTAGTTTTGAACTCCCTCACGCTAGAGTAAAAGCCTTTGCTATTTACCTTATCTGCGTCCCTCATGATTTTATAAACCTTTATAAGGTGACCCCTCAACCTGCTACACTCCAGAGAAAAAAGTCCCAGCCTATTTTGACAGAGCGGCGAGGAGAGAAGGTGGAGTGAAGCGAAGGCTGTCGGGAAGGATAAGTTTTCCCACTTAAAGAGGGACTTACTTCGGGAATCGGGCCTCCATTTTGACAGAGCGGCGAGGAGAGAAGCTGGAGTGAAGCAAGGGCTGCTGGGGACGTAAGGCTTTAATATATATTTGGGCAGCAGCTAAACCTAAGATACTACCCGTCTCCCCTTCTCTAACCGGAAGAAAAAGACTCTGTAAGTTAAGGCTTTTATTTTTTCTTTATATTTCTTTTTCATATATTTAAGTGCATTGTTTGGTTTTAGTTAGTTGATATAAAGCTAAGCTTACAATGGCAGGGGACCTCAGACCCATGGCATGTGCCTTTTGCTTGATGTGGGAGTTCAGGGACATGGCTGATGTTCCTGACTCTTACACTTGCAAGAAGTGTGTCCAGCTGCAGCTCTTGTTTGACTGCATGATGGTTCTGGAGCTGTGGATGGACTCACTGTGGAGCATTCGCGATGCTGAGGAGGTCGCGGATAGCACGTTTAGTGAATTGGTCACACCGCAGTTTAGAATTGCTGAGAGAGACTGTGAATGGGTGACCAAAAGGCAAAAAAAGAGTAGGAAGGCAGTGCAGGTGTCCCCTGCAGTCATCTCCCTCCAAAACAGGTATACCGTTTTGGATACTGTTGTGGGAGATGGCTCACCAGGAGAGGGCAGCAGTTGTCAAGATCATGGCACCATTGTGGGCACTGATGTTCAGAAGGGCGGGAAAAAGAATCGTAGGGCCATAGTCATGGGGATTCTATTGTAAGGGGAGTAGATAGGCAGTTCTGTGGCCAAAAACGAGACTCCCTGATGGTATGTTGCCTCCCAGGTACTCGATGTCATCGATCAGCTGCAGAACATTCTAAACGGGGAGGGTGAACAGCCAGTTGTCTTGGTGCATATAGGCACCAACGATATAAGTAAAAAAAATTAGATGAGTTCCTGAAAGAAGAATTCAGGGAGCTATGAGAGAAGTTAAAGAGGAGGACCTCAAAGGTAGTCATCTCAGGATTACTCATAGTGCCACGGGCTAGCCAGCATAGAAATGAAGAAATAGGCAGGATGAACACGTGGCTTGAGGGATGGTGCAGGAAGGAGGGGTTCAGATTTGTTGGACATTGGGACCAGTTCTGGGGAAGGTGGACTATTACAAAATGGACGGTCTACATCAGAATCAGACTGGAACCAATGTCCTTGGGGGAGTTCTTGCTACTGCTGTTGGGGAGGTTTTAAACTAATGTGGCAGGGGGCTGGGAACCAGAAGAGAAAACAAGTAGGCAGCGAGGTGGAGACTATAAGAATTATGAAGATAACATTAATGAAGGGAAGAATAGGCAGAGCAGGTGAGCGCAAAAGAACTGATGGCCTGAAATGCATCTACTTTAATGCAAGGAATATAGTGGGTAAGGCAGATGAATTTAGGGCTTGGATTTGTGCCTGGGAGTATGACATTATTGCCATTGCAGAGACTTTGTTGAAGGAAGGGCATGATGATTGGCAACTAAATGTTCCAGAATATAGATGCTTGAGACAGGACAGGGAGGGAAGTAAAATGGGGGGGGGGGGAGTTGCATTACTGGTCAGAGATGATATCACGGTTGTGCTAAAGGAGGACAGTATGGAGGTCTTTGGTAGTGAGGCGTTATGGGTGGAGCTGAGAAATAAAAGGGTGCAGTTAGATTGTTGGGGCTGTATTACAGGCCTCCCAACAGTGAGCGTGAGGTCAAAAAATAAATAGGGAAACAGATTATGGAAAGACGTAGAGGCAATAGGGTGGTGGTGATGGGAGATTTTAATTTTCCCAACATTACTGGGATACAGTTGGTACCAGAGATCTGGATGGAGGTAGAATTTGTAAGAGGCATCCAGGAGAGTTTGATAGCACAGTATGTCAATAGTCCAACAAGGGAAGGGGCCATATTGGACCTGGTACTGGGGAATGAGCCAGGACAAGTGGTAGAAGTTGCAGTGGGGATTTCTTTGGGAATAGTGACCACAATTCTGTAAGTTTTAGAATACTCTTAGACAAAGATGAGAGCGGTCCTAAGGGAAGAGTACTAAACTGGGCCAAGGCCAATTATATCAAAATTAGGCAGAAGCTGGGAAATGTGGATTGGACACAGCTATTTGGAAGTCCATATTTGATATGACGGAGGCTTTCAAAGATAGGTTAAAGATATAGCAGGATAGGAATGTCCCATTGAAGGCAAAGGATAGGAAATTCAAGATTCGTGAACCATGGATGACAGGAGAAATTGTACGACTAGCCAAGAGGAAAAGGGAAGCGTACATAAGGTCTAGGCAGCTAAGAAGAGAATGGGCACTGGAGGAATATCGGAAGAGTAGGACAAGTCTAAAATGAGGAATCAAACAGGCTAAAAGGGGTCATTAAGTAGCTTTAGCGAGAAGAATTAAGGAAAATCCCAAAGCCTTTTATTCTTATATAAGAAGCAAGCGGGTAACTAGAGAAAGGGTTGGTCCATGAAGGGATAACAAAGGAAGGCTGTGTGTCGAACCTGAGAGAATATGTGAGATTCTGAATGATTACTTTGCATCAGTGTTCACTGAGGAGGGGAACATGATGAATGTTGAGATTAGAGATAGATGTTTGATTAGTCTGGATCACGTTGACATAAGTAGGGAAGATGTGTTGGGTAGGTTAGAGGTTATTAAGGTGGACAAATCCCCAGGACCGGATGGGATCTATCCCAGGTTGCTGAGGGAGGGGAGATAGGACATAGCAGGGGCCCTGACAGATATCTTTGTGGCATCCTTAAATACAGGTGAGGTGCTGGAGGACTGGAAGGTTGCTCATGTTGTTCCCCCTGTACAAGAAGGGATATTCCGGGTAACTACAGACCAGTGAGCCAGACGTCATTGGTGGGAAAGTTGCTGGAGAAGGTACTGAGGGATAGGATCTATTTATATTTAGGAAAGAATGGGCTTATCAATGATAGGCAACATGGTTTTGTGCGGGGAAGATCATGCCTTACCAACTTAATAGAGCTCTTTGAAGAAGTGACCAATTGATAAATGAAGGAAGGGCTGTTGATGTCATATACATGGACTTTAGTAAGGCTTTTGATAAGGTTCCCCTTGGTAAACTAATAGAGAAAGTGAAGTCACATGGTGTGCAGGGTGTTCTAGTTAAGTGGATAAAGAACTGGTTGAGCAACAGGAGACAGAGAGTAGTAGTTGAAGGGAACCAAAAGACAAAATGCTAGAAAATCTCAGCAGGTCTGGCAGCATCTGTAAGGAGACAAAAGAGCTGATGTTTCGAGTCTAACTGACCCTTTGTCAAAGCTATAAAAAAGGGAGTTGAAGGGAGTTTCTCAAAATGGAGAAAGGTGACCAGTAGTGTTCCACAGGGGTCAGTGTTGGGGCCACTGTTGTTTGTAATATTCATAAATGATCTGGAAGAGGGCACTCTTGGTATGATCAGCAAGTTTGCAGATGACACGAAGATTGGTGGAGTAGCAGAAAGCATGGGGACTGTCAAAGAATACAGGAGGATATAGATAGACTGGAGAGTTGGGCGGAAAAGTGGCAGATGGAGTTCAATCCAGACAAATGTGAGGTGATGCATTTAGGCAAGTCTAATTCTAGAGTGAATTATTCAATGAGCGAAGAGCCTTAGGAAATGTTGATGGGCAGAGAGATCTGGGAGTGCATGTCCATTGTACTCTGAAGGTTGCTGCACAGGTGGAGTGGTCAAGAAAGCATATAGTATGCTTGCCTTCATTGGATGGGGTATTGAGTATAAGAGCTGGCAAATCATGTTAAAATTGCACAAAACATTGGTTCGGCCGCATTTAGAATACTGTGTACAGTTCTGGTCACCACATTACCAAAAGGACGCTTTGGAGAGGGTGCAGAGAAGATTTACGAGGATGTTGCCTGGTATGGAAGGTGCTAGCTATGAAGAGAGGTTGAGTAGGTTAGGTTTGTTTTCATTAGAATAAAGGAGATTAAGGGGGGACCTGATTGAGGTTTACAAAATCATGAAGGGTTCAATAACGAGAGGTCACACTTTTCAGGTGAGAGGTGAAAACTTTAAGGGGGATACATGTGGCAATTACTTCACACAGAGGATAGTAGGTGTCTGGAACACCCTGCCCTCGTCAATCTCTTAGGTCACATCCTCAAAAAACTCAATCAAGTTTGTGAGACATGATTTCCCACATACAAAGCCATGCTTCTCCAAATGCATGGACATATGTTGCCTCAGTGTTAGGCTTTTAGTTAAAAGCTCCAGACCAGAAGTGTTTAGTTATAATTCTAAAGCAGTAATTTGAAGTTGTGAAAATCTAAACTCAGTTTCAATATAAATCAAGAGAAAGGCAATCCCAGCTGTCAAGACTGTGATTTTGAAGTTAAACCTATAGATGTGATAGAAATGGGTATTTGAGTTCTGTAAAATCATTGTTTTGGGAATAAATGGATTTGTATTTTACTGCATGTTGCAAAATCTTTCAAACTATAACGTATGTAAATAGTTTGGATTATCTTACCTTAATTTCCTCTTCATATTTAACTTGTTAGGAAGAGAGTTCCAGGGTTTTGACCCAGTGGCAGTGAGGGAACATCGTACGGTCAGATGTAGGGATGTTCACTGATGATTGCACAATGTTCAGTACGATTGATGACACCTCAGACACTGAAGCAACCCATGCTCAAATCCAACAAGACCTGAACAATATCAAGGCTTGGGCTAAAAAGTGGCAGGTAATATTCATACCACACAAATGCCAGGCAATGACCTTCTCAACAAGAGATCATCTAAACACTCCCCCTTGACATTCAATGGTGTTGCCAGCACTGAATTTCTTCACTTTCAACATCCTGTTCAGAAACTCAACTGGACTTGCTATATGAATACGGTTGGTACAAGAGCAGGTCAGAGGCTAGGAATACTGCAATGAGTAATATATGCTGGTTCCTCCAAGCGTGCCCATCATCTACAAGGCACAAGTCAGGAGTGTGATGGAATACTCCCCACTTGCTTGGATGGGTGCAACTCCAACAATACTTAAGCATCTTGACACCATCCAGGCCAAAACAGCCCGTTTGATTGGCACCACATCCACAAGCATCCACTCCCTCCACCACAGACACTCAGTGGCAGTAGTGTGTACTATGTACAAGATGCACTGCTGAAAATTCACCAAAGATTCTTAGACAGCAACTTCCAAATCCATGACAACTTCCATCTAGAAGGACAAGGACAGCAGATGCGTGGAAACCTTCAGATTTCCCTCCAAGCAATAAATGTTGGCATAACCAGTGATGCCCAAGTTGCATGAGAAAATAAAAAATAGCAAAACCAAAGATGATCACAACCAAAATCTGCACTCACTGGTCGCAGCTCATTATGAGGGGCCTTGACAACAAGAAGTGCCAGGTGAATGTAACACTGATCAACTTTTCTAGTTCTACACGTTCAGGTTATGGTATCCATTGCGACACAAGCAAGGTCAAAGATTTACTTACAACATGTGCCTATTCCTCAAGACAAAGAAGACCTGCAAAGATGTCTCATATTTATAACATGCTAGCCTAATATATACTTTTCTAACAAATCATCATTAAGAAAACTCTTAAGGTAAGATGCTCTACATGGCTGGTAGGAAGACCATCAACGCATGTCCCAATCACTCAAAGAAGCACTGTCAGCAGAAACACGCAAACTATAAGACAATGATGAGGCCAATCATGGAAGTCAGTGCATCTCAGAAAAGGGGTGACATTATAGAAATTTATAAAATCATCAGGGGCATAAATAGGGTAAATAGACAAGGTTGTTTCCCCTGGTTGGCAGATGTCCAAAACTAGGGGGGCATAGATTTAAGGTGAGAGGGGAAAGATATAAAAAGGACCTAAGGGAACTTTCCACGCGGAGGGTTGTGTGTGTATGGAATGAGCTGCTAGAAGAAGTGGTGGTACAATTACAACATTAAAAAGGCAATTGGATGAGTAGGAAGGGTTTAGAGGGATATGGGCCAAATGCTGGCAAATGGGACTAGATTTACGTCGGATATCTGGTCGGCATAGATGAGTTGGACTGAAAGGTCTGTTTCTGTGCTGTATTTCTCTATGGCTCTATGACTAGGAGCATGCATAATCCAAGAGGGCAAACCAATTGCCTTTGAACTCAAACATCTAATGCAAGCACAATCCAAAGATCCCCACATAGAGTGTGTACCACTACCTCTGGTATTCAATATCACAACATTCCATACATAACTGTTCAGTAAGCAACTCCCTGTGGAAACCATCCACAAACTATGGGAATGATTTGGTGTAAACCACTGATACAAAACCAACTTGGACTACAATGAATTCTACTAAAAGTACAGGATTATGCCTTTGATGCTTGTTACAATTCTAATGCCAAAATAGCTACCTCATACTACCAAACCTGAATTACAATGCAGAAGTTCAACAAAATTTACAAATGCACAGTATGTGCATCAACATGGAAGATGAGCTCATGGTCAATTTGCTGTAACTTGGTCTGTTCAAATGTATTCAACTTCAGGAAGAAACAGTAATAATCCACAACTGAAGACATGATGGAAGGGTCTCCTGGAAGGATGATCTGGCGTGATACAAGATGAGTCAGACACTCAGATATTTTTGGCCACACAAGGATAAACTAGGTAACTCATGAGGGATAGTTTTTAAAGAAAAACAAGTGTTTGTACAGGATGTTCTTCACCATGACATATTGTCACAGATTGATCGGGAACCAGTAAGCACAGAGTGAACAACGCAGGATATGTGATTTGACACAGGGATTAACAGTGACATTAAGAGGTCAGTGAAGATGTGCAAGGCATGCTTGACTCACCAACCAAAGGAACACAAAGAACCTCTACAGTCTCAAGAGGTTCAATCAGCCCCTTGGTCCAAAACTGTAATAGATTAATTGGCCGTACACAATAATGATTTACACCTGGTAACTGAACCTTTTTCCAAACTGCCAATTGTCAGACACTTCAAGTGCATCCCTTGCAGGCAACTTGAGTGCAGTATTCAGTTTGTTCCATAAATCTGAATAATTCATAGAATCATAGTCATAGAGTCACAGGGTCCTACAGCACACAGACAGGCCCTTTGGCCCACACTGGTCCATGCCAACCAAAATGTCCATCTACGCTAACCCCATTTCCCTTCAGGGGCATGTCCTTCTCAGGTGATCTCTCCACCCTGGAGCTTCCTGCCTCTATTCCTGATGAAGGGCTTTTGCCCGAAACGTCGATTTTCCTGTTCCAACACCACTCTGATCTAAACTCTGGTTTCCAGCATCTGCAGTCCTCACTTTTGCCATGTGTTTCTAAACCTTGACTATCCATGTATTTGTCCAAATGCCTTTTAAATGTTATACCCGCCTTAACCACTTCCGCTGGCAGCTCATTCCGTATGTGTACCATCCTCTGTGTAAAAACATTGCTCGTCAGATTCCCTTTTATTCTTTCTAATCCTAAACCGATGCCCTCTAGTCCTTGATTCCTCAAATCTGGGAAAAAGCCCAAGTGCATACATCCTATCCATGCCACTCATGATCTTATAAACTTTGATGAAATTCTCCCCTCCTACGCTCTAAAGAAAAATGTTCTAGCTTGTCCAACCTCTCCCTGTAACTCAGACCATTGTGTCCGGGCAATGTCCTTGTAAATTTCTACCGCACTCTTTCCAGTTTAATAACATCCTCCCTTTAGCAAGGTGACCAAAAGTGAACACAATACTCCAAGCGCAGCTCCACCAACGTCCTGTACAACTGCAACATAACTTCTCAAATTCTCTACTCAATGCCCTGACTGATCAAGGCCAGTATGCCAAACGCCTTCTTCACTGTTCAGTTTACCTGTGACTCCACTTTCAGAGAACCATGCACCAACTCCAAGGTCCCTCTGTTCCACTATATTCAGTAAGAAAATGGTCCACAATGTACAGGCAGGCCCTTCAGTGGCTTGTGCACCGAGTGGTGTATAAACCTTTATCCCTGACCTCACTAAGCAAATGGTTTGCCCTGTGAAAGCACTGCTTAATCAGATTCTATGTTTCTAAATATTATATGCAATGTATGATAGCTCTGCTATTACATCCTTTATAATAGACTCTAACAATTTCCCAAGGACAGATATGAAGCCAACAGGCATATAGTTACCTTTTTGTTTGTCTCTTTTCAAACATAAGTGTTATATTGGCAGTTTTTCAGTCTTCTGGGACTTTTCCAGAATCTATAGATTCTTGGAAGATTACTATTAGTGCATCATCTATCTCTGCAGCTACTTCTTTTAATATCCTAGGATTCCCATTAGGTCCTGGGGAATTTATCAGTCTTCAGTTTCCATTGCACTCTCTTGTCACTTTATTTTTTTTCTCCTCTTCGTATCTTGAAAGCTTGAGTTATCTTGGCAGCTTTCCGACCCTCTGGGACTTTCCAGAATCTAAAGATTCTGGGAGTATAAAGATAGGGTTTTTTTTCCCTTTATTTTTAATTGTGGACTGAAATAGAAAAAGAACTGTTTGAAAAACCGACAACTGGGAAAGGATTCTGGGTAATCCAAGATGGAGGACAAGAAAGAAATTGCGGCTGTAACAGCTGCTCTTTTTTTGAGGTATTTTTGGTGTTGGCGGTGATTTCTTTGAATTCCAGGAGGAACAATTACTGTTGCATTGTTTTGAAACTTTGGGGAATAAAGATCATTTCAATGGCACTTTTAAAAGGAAGAAGACAGTCAAAATGCAGCAACCTCATGGTCAGAGAGGGACAGAGAAAAAGAAATCTACATTGCTAACTGACACAGTAGTAAATCTGCAGAGTTACTGCCTTTGCTGTTTGAGTTCATGCATCTCTAGACAGAAAAATGAACAAACAGCGAAATTCACAGCTGACCTTGGAGGAACCAGTGTGAGAGAGCTCACAGCACAGGAACAGGTAAGTGCATAGTTTTTAAGTGTAACCTTGCTGTACATCTACAGCAGTAGTAGTGAGTAGAGTGGGTTCTTTCTTGATTATATGCTTTATTGAGATCTGTCTCTTGATTAAATTTAAAAAATATAAACCATACGTACTAAGTTAGCCTGGAGCACTGTTTTTAGAGCAAAAAAGACAGTGCTATTTTCTGGGTCTGTAGATTGTGAAGGAGCAAAGATGGTCTTTAGCAGAGTGATATGCTCTTCTTGTCAGATGTGAGAGTTTAGGGAGAGTTTCCATGTTACTGATGATTATGTCGCAGGAAGTGTGGTTGGTTACAAATCCTATCAGATCACATGGATCGGTTGGAGCAGCAGTTAGAGGCAATAAGAAATTTACAATAGCTGGAGTTGTGATGGATGGCAGTTATAGAAAGGGAGAAAAACTGCAGACACAGATGGGTTAACTCCAGGAAAGGTAGGAGGGGTAGGCAGGTAGTGTAGGAGTCTCCTATGGCTATTCCCATGTCAAACAAGTATGCTGTTTTGGAAAATGTTGGGGGTGATGGACTCTCAGGGGAATGTAGCACGAACAGCCAAGTTGCTGGTATCGAAACTGGCTTAAATGTAATGAGGGGTTCGTCGGGTTCCAAGTGATCGATTGTGATTGGGGACTCCCTGGTCAGAGGAACAGACAGATGTTTCTGCAGCCAGCAGCAAACAATCAGAATAGTGTGTTGCCTCCCTGGTGCCAGGATCAAGAATATCTGAGAGAGAGTGCGGAATGTTCGTAAAGGGGAGAAGAACCAGCCAGAGGTCATTGTACACATTGGAACTAACGACATAGGAAGGGAATAGGATTAGAGTCTGAAGGGAGAATATAGAAAGTTAGGCAGGAATTTAAAAAGGACGTCCTCG
>NC_057712.1:126937397-126939379 GCF_004010195.1 Chiloscyllium plagiosum
TCATGGGAGACTGATTAGCAAGGTTAGATCTCATGGAATACAGGGAGAACTAGCCACTTAGATACAGAATTGGCTCAAAGGTAGAAGACAGAGAATGGTGATGGAGGGTTGCTTTTCAGACTGGAGGGCTGTGACCAGTGGAGTGCCACAAGGATTGGTACTGGGTCCTGTACTTTTTGTCATTTATATAAATGATTTGGATGTGAAAATACAAGGTATAGTTAGTATGTTTGCAGGTGACACCAAAATTGGAGGTGTAGCGGACAACAAAGAAGGTTACCTCAGAGTACAACAGGATCTTGATCAGTTGGGCCATGGGCTGAGGAGTAGCAGGTGGAGTTTAATTTAGATAAATGCAAGGTGCTGCATTTTGCAAAGGCAAATCACAGCAGGACTTATACACTTAATGCTCAGGTCCTAAGGGGTTTTGCTGAACAAAGAGACCTTGGAGTGCAGGTTCACAGTTCCTTGAAAGTAGAGTCACAGGTAGATAGGATAGTGAACAAGGTGTTTGGTATGCTTTCCTTTATTAGTCATAGCACTGAGTATTGGAGTTGGGAAGTCATGTTGTGGCTGTACAGGACATTGGTTAGGCCAATTTTGGAACATTGCGTGCAGTTCTGGTCTCCTTCCTATCGGAAGGATGTTGTGAAATGTGAAAGGGTTCAGAAATGATTTACAAGCGTGGGTTGGAGCATTTGAGCTATAGGGAGAGGCTGAATAGGCTGGGGCTGTTTTCCCTGGAGCATCAAAGGCTGAGGGGTGACCTGATAGTGGTTTATAAAGCCATGAGGGGCATGGATAGGATAAATAGACAAAGTCTTTTCCCTGGGGTGGGTGAGTCCAGAACTAGAGGGCATAGGTTTAGGGTGAGAGGGGAAAGATATAAAAGAGACCTAAGGGGCAATATTTTCACACAGAGGTTGGGGCATGTATGGAATGAGCTGCCAGAGGAAGTGGTGGAGGCTGGTACGATTACAGCATTTAAAAGGCATCTGGATAGGTATATGGATAAGAAGGATTTGGAGGGATATGGGCCAAGTACTAGATCAGGTTCGGATATCTGGTCGGCATGGACGAGTTGGACAGCTGTTTCCGTGCTGTACACCTCTATGACCCTATGACTGTATGATTACTGCATGTTATTAAAAGTGAGTAGCCTGATATTCATTGTAAGTACTGTTTAAACAGCTACTGATTCAAGCAGTAGTAGGAGAAGGTGTACATAAGCCAGAGCCTACAGTGTATACAATTGGACATTCAGCCAGCAACAAGTAGCAGTTTGGTCTGTGGACCAGTGACCAGTTATCGATGACAGAGTCACTCTGCCTGCTAACAACTATGTGATTGGTCCTCAGGGAGCTGAACAGCTTGGGATTGTGAAAAGATAGGGAGAAGCCATGAGGGTGCCATCAGCTCAGGAGCTCCCTCTTTAAGGTAAAAACAACTTCAAGCCTGAAAAAAATCAGTTTATTTTACCTTCAGCAATTTTGGTAAGCTATGGCTTTCAAACAATAAGTCAGAGAAATTTTATAAGTGAGAACCAATCACCCTTTGCCTCCTGTCAACCAGTGAAAGCATCTGGAGAAGGAAGATTAAGAAGCAACATTCTGATGAACAAATAAATCACCTCAGCAACTCTGTGAACAGGAACCACTGAACTGTCTTCCCAGTCTTTCCCTCCACCATAATACCCATGTTTTCTCATGTGTGTGTGTGTGTGTGTGTGTAAAATAGAGAGTTGTAACAAAGTTTGTGAGAAGATTTGTAGCTCGGGTGCTCATTGTTGTGGTTGGGTTCACTGAGCTGGGAATTTGTGTTGCAGACGTTTCATCCCCTGTCTAGGTGACATCCTCAGTGCTTGGGAGCCTGCTGTGAAGCGCTTCTGTGATGTTTCCTCCGGCATTTATAGTGGTTTGAATCTGCCGCTTTCGGTTGTCAGTTCCAGCTGTCCGTTGCAGTGGTCAGTATATTGGGTCCAG
>NC_057712.1:126939760-126963129 GCF_004010195.1 Chiloscyllium plagiosum
GGCATCTGTTAATGAAATTGCGCGGGTATCCGTTTTTGGCGAATACCTTGTATAGGTGTTCCTCTTCCTCTTTTTGCAGTTCTGGTGTACTGCAGTGTGTTGTGGCCCTTTTGAATAGTGTCTTGTGGCAACTTCTTTTGTGTGTGTTGGGGTGGTTGCTTTCGTAATTCAGGACTAGGTCTGTGTGTGTGCCTTTCCTGTATACCTTTGTGGTGAATTCTCCGTTAGGTGTTCTCTGTACCATCACGTCTAGGAATGGGAGTTGGTTGTCCTTTTCTTCCTCTCTCGTGAATCGGATTGCTATGAGTGTGGCGTTGATGATCCGGCGTTGTGGAATTGTAACCATTAGAGTTACATGTCAATGGTTGACAATTATTTATCTGTAACTGGAGTCTAATTACTTATAACTTGGTTCATTATTTCTGTCAACCTGGGTCTGATAAGCAGATAAATTAAGGAATTGTGTATACTTTTTAAAAACTTTAACTTTTGTGAAGACTCTGGGACTATAGGTGACTGATTTCAAGTTCACCATGCCAATGAAGCCTAACAGGAATATTTTGACCAGGGCACCCTTTTTCTCTGAAGTTGCTTCCTCAAATATCCAGCATGCATAAGGTGCCCAGCAGCAGCAAGCTATCAGTTTGTCTGCCAAGCTAAGCAGTTGAGATTTTCAAGTAAATTGAGTCTTGGTTACATGCCAATCCAATAAGATCAAGGTAATTTTGTGTTAAGATATGCCTTGCAGATGGTGGACAAGCTTTTGAGAGTCAGGAGTTCCTGATATCACATTGAGTAAATCAATACACTAAAAACTGGCATCTGTAATTCTGGGCGCCTCAGGGAGAGACCCAATGGATCACTTATTCAGATGTGGTTGAAGCTGGTGGCACAAATTCAAGTCATATGTTTTCCACATTCACCTTGATTTCAGTAGCAATCATTCTCATTTCACTTCTGGACTAAACCTTTGTTGAACAACCTTTAGGGAAGCATTGGCCTAATTGTATTATCTGTATTATTAACCCAGTGACCTAGATAATGTTCTCTGGACCTGGGTTCAAATCCCACCACAGCAGATCGTAGAGTTTGAATTCGATAAAAATCTGGAATTAAGTTTCTAATGATGACCACAAATCCATCCTCGATCACTGGAAAAATTCATTTAGGTCACTAATGTTCTTTAGGGAAGGAAACTGCCATCCTTACTTGGTCTGGCCTAAATATGACTCAAGACCCACAGGAATGTGGTTGACCCTGACTCTTAACTGCCCTCTGGGCAATTAGGGATGGGCAATAAATGGCCAGTGATGCTCTCATCCTTTGAATGAATGAAAAAAAAACTTTGAATCAAGGTTGCAAAGAAGTCTAAAACCAAGTGGTCCTCATGGAACTATCTGGTTCACAGACATAAAGCAGGGAGCAACAATAAACATAAAATTCTCAGGATCACAAGCTGTTACTTCTGGATAATAAGGGTCAGTACAAGGTCTGTGACTATTCACAGGAGAATCGACGTTTCGGGCATAAGCCCTTCTTATGCCCGATTCCTGAAGAAGGGCTTATGCCCAAAACGTCGATTCTCCTGTTCCTTGGATGCTGCCTGACCTGCTGCGCTTTTCCAGCAATACATTTTCAGCTCTGATCTCCAGCATCTGCAGCCCTCACTTTCTCCCCTGCGACTATTCACAACCTATATAAATGGCTTGGATGTTGGGGTCAACTGTAATAATTCCAAATTTGTTATTGACACCAAACTAGTTTCAAATATAGTTTGTGAGGAAGATGCACAGAGACTTCAAAATTACTTAGACAGGCTAGGAGAATGGGCTGGAATATGACAGAAAGCATATAATGTATGAAGTTGTTAACTTCAGTAAAACATACAGAAATTCACAATATTTCTTAAATGATGAAAGATTGGAAAATGTGGGTTTCCAAAGGGATCTGGGTGACCTTGTCCTTGAGTCACTAAGGGGCAGTAAGCAATTAGGAAGGTAAACAGTATGCTCGCATTAACTCCAGGGGATTTAAGAGTAAAATGCATCTAGCTTCAGTGGTGTAGAGTGTTGGTGGCATAGCACAAGAAATACTGTGTAGCGATGCTGTGAGTGGCCTGTTGCTCTATGGGTATATCTCTTGCCTACAGAAGTGTGAGTGCATTGCTCCCTGAGAGGTCCTGGGTTCAAGTCCAGTGTGAGGCTGGGAGTTTCAAATGTAGTGCAGTCAAATTGTCAGAATCCACAAGAAAAGGTGAGTAGTAAGAATGATCTAAATAACTTACAGGGAGATATTGATAGGTTGGTAAATGTGAAGTCCTTCACTCTGGAAAGGAGAATGGAGTATTATTTAAATGGAGAAAAGCTACAATATAGAGGGGATTCTTGTGCACAAAACACAGAAAGTTAGCACACAGAAGAAGCAGGTAATCAGGAAGGCTCATGGAATGTTGACCCTTACTTCAAGAGGATTGGAGTATAAGAATAGGTAAATCCTCCTGCAACTGTACAAGGTGCTGGTGAGGCCACATCAATGAGCAGTTTTGCTCCCCTTATTTAAGGAAAAATATCACTTTATTGGAAGCAATTCAGAGCATTTCACTTGGATAAGCCCCGAAATGGAGGGATTGTCTTATGAACAAAGGCTAAACTGGTTGGAACCCTACTCACTGAAGTTTAGAAGAATGCGAAGTGATCCCATTGAAACGTACACGATTCTTAAAGGGCTTTATAGGGCAAATGCTGAAAGATTATTGCCCTTCATAGGATAGTCTAGGACCAGAGAACATAGGTCAGAATAAACAGACGCCAATTTAAGACTGAGATGAGGAGGAATATCTTCCCTCAGAGGGTTATGAGTCTTTGGAACTCTTTGCCACTGTGAGCTTGGGGAGCAGAGTCCTTGTGTGTATTTAAGGCTGAGAGAGATAGATTCTTGGTGAGTAGGGCATCAAGTGTTATGAGGAATGTCGGATAAGTCATGATTCTACTAGATGTGGAGCAGACTCGAGGGATCGAACAGCCTGCTCCCACTCCTATTTCTTATGGTCTTACAGTCTCCTTATTTAAGATAGAATATTCTTACCAGAGATGGAGCTCAACAGAGGTTCAGCAAATTAATTCCTCAGCTGGTGGGATTGTCTTATGAAGAGAGAATAAGGAAACTGGGTCTGTAATCCACAAAAAATGAGAAGTCATCTCATTGAAATTAATAAAATTCCACCAGTACATGATAAAAATAAAATGTTTCCCTTTGCTGATGATTCTAGAACCAGGAAACAGAAACTCGTGGGAAGAGGTAAGCCATTTAAGACTGAGATGAGGAATTTCTTCATTCAGACGATGATGCTATTTGGAATTCTCTACCCAGAAGGCTGTGGAAACTCAGCCATTAAGTAAGTTCAAGACAGACTGATAGACTTCTGGCAAGTTATGACAATAAGGGATCTGAAAATAATACATGCAAGTGCTTTGAGATAGGAGATCAACCAGAGTCTAATTGAATGTTGGAGCAGGCTTGATAGCCTGAATGGCCTACTCCTATTCCAAAGATCCTATGTTCCTAACAGAGCAACAGTGAGGAGATTATTGTAAGTGACATTTGATAGCACTCTCAATGACACCTACCATCACTTTGCTGATGATTAGGAATAGACTGACAAGACAATATTCTTCTGAATTGGTTTTGTACAAGTTTTTATTGGTATGTCATAGCTGGATAGTTCTCCACATTGTTGGTTTGATGCCGATTTTATTTTAGCTGCACTGGAACAGCTTGTTCTGGAACACAGATCTTCAGTACTACAGCCAAGATGTCAATGCCCATAGCCTTTGCTATGTCTCATGTATTCAGCTGTTTCTTGATCTATGCCAGAAGACTAATTTCAGTGATGCTGCAGGAGGCTGAGATGGATTATCTACTCGATATGTTTTGCAAAAGATGTTTGAAGATTCCAGCTTTGTCTTTTGTATTGACACGTTGGGTTCTGCCATCAAAGGATGGGAATATTGGTTGTCCACCTTCATTTATAACTGGGTGGAACAATACTACTGAATTTTAATTTGATCCATTGATCCAAAATTTTGCAATAATTTTATTTATCTTTCTAACTCTATACTTTTATTGATATAGCATAGGATCCCATGTGCTTCCTTAATTCCATTCTTCCTGTGCACCCTTTAAAACTCTGCTCTTTCTGCATTCTCCCATCAAGATGTACCATCTCACACTTTTATACATCAAATTATGTCTGTCATGTGTCCATCCAAATTTCTCTATATTCACTTGAAATCTCTTAATAAATTTCTTTATGTTTATTAGCATTTCAACCAATTGGATTTACTCTGTGTAATATCAAGAAACAACTGAAGTTAATGGACAATGCAACGGCTATGGGAAATGACAACATTCTGTCAATAGTACTGAAGACCTGTGATCCAGATTTAGCAGCATCCTTAGCCATATTGTTCCAATATAGCTACAACTTGGGCATGTACTTGACAATATAGGAATTTATCCAGGTAGGTCCTATCCACAAAAAAGAGGACAAATCCAATCCAGCCAATATGGCTGCTAGGCAATGGCTCACTCCAAAATGAGAGAATCAAACCATCATCCCTTGATGCTCAATAGCTTTGTATTTGAGAATCTTCCACTATCAACATCCTGGGCTGATCGTTAAGCAGAAACTGAAATGAACTCACCATATAAATACAGTGAGTAGAACAGCAGGTCAGAGGCTGGAAACACTGCAGTCAGTAACTGACCTGCTGACTCCCCAAAGCCTGTCCACAACAAGTCAGCAGTGTGATGCAAAACTCCCCACTTGCCTGGATGAGTACAGCTTCAATCACCCCCACGCAGCTGGATGCTATCCAGGGCAAAGCTTGCACTCATTCACACTTTTAACCTTCATTTCCTTCACCACTGATGCACAGTGGCAGCTAGAAAATGCACTGCAGTAACTCTGACTCCTTTAACAGAACCCTTCAGGTCCACAATCCAGAAGGACAAGGGCAGCAGATACTTGGGAATGCCAGAACCTGCAGGTACCCTTCCAAACCATTCACCATCCTTAATTGGAACTATATTGCTGTTTTTTCGCTGTCACTGGGTTAAAGTCCTGGAATTCCCTTTCAAACAGCACTGTAGGTGTCCCTTCACCCCAAGAACTGTAGCAGTTCAGAAGGCAGCTCACCATCACCTTCTCCATGGCATTTAGAAATGGACAATAAATGCTAGCCATGCCAGTGGTGACCACATCCCAAGAATTAGAAATGCAATAAATTCCAGCATGCAGATGTGTGAATTTTGAATCGCAGTTGGGCATGATTCCAAAAAGTATCTTGCCAAAAGTTTCTGGAAAATGGTGAGCTAACAGAGACTGTCCATGCACCCAGGAGACCACAGTTTTAAAAGGAAGTAGTGCCTAGATTAGGGGAACATCGAACAGCCTATGAAACAAATGAAAGATATATATCCAGAGTTTAAATTTCATGGAAACCTTTGGACATGAAGGAGATAATCCAAGTCAACTGGTTGGCATGGGGACAGCTATGCAGTGAGTGTGAACGGTAAATAGCTGGAACACTTGAAATCTCAGGATCAACTGGGCAAGGTCTTAACTCTGCCCTTGACTGAGGACTCTATCTGAAACCAAGCATGTGTTCCCTGGAAGAAACCAGGGAGGTTTTATCCTCTCTCTCAGGAATGTTGTTGTGTAACATAGCAATGTCCTGCAACACTGAAGCACTTTTATGCCTGCTCAGTGTTGCGATTTTTAGAGTTAGCCTGCATTCTAATCCGATTGTTAAGGAGGGGATTAGAAGCTTTAAACAAGCAGCTATAACCATGGGACCAATTCTGAATCCAATTAAAATTCTCAATGGCTTCATTAGCCAAAGCAGGCACTTTCCAACTTTCAACTATTAGGAGTGCTTGCTAAGGAGAAGTGGTCTCCTACTGTTTCTGCGTTCCAACTGTACAGTGATCAGTATCTTTTACATTTATTTAGATATAGGCATCACCGGTGCCTTCTAAGTTGTCATGAGAAAGTGATGGTGGTGGCAGTAGGTAGGTCTCCTTCTTGAGCTTTAGATGTTAGGCCAATTTGGGAGGCAGTAACTAATCAACCTGTTTGGTGTGGAGACACATGTTCCATTTGGACTGAACTGTTAAGAACTGTAAGCCTCCCTTTTGAGTGGATATTAATGAGCAAGTTGGATATTTGACAAAATCTTACAACTTTTTAAAATTAAATTGAAATGCACAAATCAAGAGATCTTGTCATTTCCTCTGGAGTAATAACTCGGTACCCGACCAGTAATTGATTGCATCCTGTAGGTGTTTGCTGGCCATTCTGAGTGAACATTGGCTGGGTAGTTGCCAGAGAAAGGATAAAGATAGAGCACAGTTTCCGGAAACTTCTCTCAATTTGTGAACCAAGATTTATTTGCTAGAGGAAAACACAAAACAGGATTTTGATGTCTGCGATTCCCACCCAAAAATTTAACCACAGCAAGACTAAATAGGAAACATTCCAGTGTCAGACACATGACTCTCAAACTAATTATTTTACAAAGTCAACAAATAGACCAGACCAGCCTAGACTGATAGGATCTTTATCAGGTTTGACAAAACGGGACTACCTTAAATATTGATTTACCATACAGAAGTAACAAGTTTAAAAGGATTCTGGGCCAAGTCAGGTGATATAAGTAAGGCTAGCCAAATGTTTGGTGAAAGAGGTAGATTTTAGTTACAGTCTTAAAGGAGTGGAGAAAATATTCAGGCTTTAGGCAAGGGAGTTCAGAGCTAGATCTAAGTAGCTGGAGGTGTGGTCACCATTGGTCAAGTCAAGGAAAGTACATTTAGAATTCCAAAAACTTCAAAAGTGTTCAACCTGAGCCCCCTCTGGTAAGCTTTATTAGTGTCTCCTCACAGTTCGTACATCATTGCAGGTTCAATGTGTTTAAAAATATTGTCTCCACAGCTCCCCATATTGTTAAAACATGTTTTTGTTGAGACAGAAGAAACACTGAATTGATTCGCATTGTTCAGCAGCATCACAAAGTTGGCATCTAATCAAAATATTAAGATGGTTATTGCCATGTAGATAATCATTGCTGCATGGGACTCAGTGAAGTCTGACAGAAAAGCAACCAGATCAACATCCAGTGCTGCTTTTGGAAGCATTTAATGAAGGAGAAATATTAACCACAGCAACCTTTTGCTTCTAGTTAGAGATCGTTGCCAGAGCATATAGGAAAGGCTTTGGTCTGATAGCTTATCACTGATGCAACATTCCAACAGTAATCCACTTAAGCATCAGACTAGAGGTTATGTACATGTCCTGAATAAGGCTTTACCCTGCAGTTTCCAGCTCTGAGGAAATAATGCTAACAACAGCATTGATTTCTCATTACACAGTTGTCCATCTGTGCTATGCTTGGTGACACAGTCAGTCTATAGAATGATCAGCATAGAAACAGATCAATTTAAAGTAAAATATTGCAGGTGCTGGGAATCTGTAATAAAGCCGTAAAGTGCTGGAGAAATTCAGCACGTCTGGCATCATCTGTGGAGACAGGAACAGTAAACATTTTGAGTCCAGCATGACTCTTCTTTATAAACAGGCCATTTAACTGAACTGATCATGTCACATTCATGCTCCACACAAACCTCCATCCAACCATTCCTCATCTAACCCTATCAGCCTAACTTTCCTACATGACGTTCTTATAAAGCTTCCCCTTAAATGCATCAACTCTGTTTACAAGTTTGCTGACAATACCACCATTATAGGTCAGATCTTAAACAACAATGAGACAGAATACAGGAAAGAGGTTGAATGCTTAGCGGTATAGCGTAAATTTAACAATGACTCCATTGACAAAATGAAGGAGCTGATCAACGACTTCTGGAAGCAGAGTGGAGGGCATGCCCCTGTCTGCATCAATGGCACTGAGGTGGAGATGGTCAAGAGAGTCAGGTTCCTGGGAATGATGATCACCAACAAGATAGCTTGGTCCACTCACGTCTACTTCCTCAGGAGGTTAAGGAAATTTGGCATGTCCACAAGGATTCTTGCCAATTTTTATAGGTGCAGTATAGAAAACATCCTAAATGGATGCATCACAGCATGGTATGGCAACTGCTCTTCCCAAGACCACAAGAAATTACAGAGAGTCATCGCAGTCCATCATACGAACCAGCCTTCCATCCATTGACTCCATCCATGCTTCCCGCTGCTTTAGGAAAGCAACCAACATAATGAAAGACCCCTCCCACCCCAATTATACTCTGTTCCACCCTCTTCTGTCAAGCATAAAAGTTTCAAGACCTGTACTAACAGATTCGAAAACAGCTTCTTCCCTGCTGTTATCAGTCTTTTGAACAGGCCTCTCAATTGTTAATTCTGATCTCTCTCTCTCTGCACCTTCTCTGCAGCTGTAACATTGTATTCTGTACTCCGTTCTGCTACCCTGATGCACTTTGTATCTGCCTGCATAGCATGCAAAACAACACTTTTCACTGTACCTCGGTACATCTGACCATAACAAAATCAATCAATATTACGCACCTCAAATACTTCTTGAGTGAGTTCTGTATTCTAAACACTCTGCATAAAGAAGATTCTCTCCAATATCCTGTTGATTTTATTCGTGACTAGCTTATATTTATGGTCCTTCGTCTTAGTTGCACCAAGTCCAAATGCTCAATTTAGACATGGATGGAAAGAATGAGAAAAGATTCCATTTCCCCAGCATTTACATCCATCATTGAGGTGAAGATCAAAATACAGGAGCAAAGTACAAAAATAAATAACTGAAGTAAATAAGATCTGGAAACACAACTTACAAATAAACGCATCAACTAATTCAGACCGAGAAGCACACAGATATGCAAATATGTAAATAAATAACCCAAATTAGTCAGACGTTGGTAAAGACACGACCAAACATATTGTCTAATAAATAAACAGGCAGACACGAAGTATATTTTAAATAAACACCATATGAGACAGGATGGTGCCAGTTTCAATCCTTGATGGTGCCAGTTTCGATCCTCAGGTGTGTGCTGGGTTAGTTCATCATTGATGGGCAGTGGCAGTGATTCTGAACTTAGCAACGGTGCTAAAAATCAAACGTTCCTATTGTGTCTTTCATAATCTCAGGATGGCCCAAAGCTTGCTACACAATTTTTAAATGTACCCATAGTTAAAATGCAGGTAATGAGGCAGACAATTTGCACAAATTGTCCAAAATAGCTTCCAAAACAGTAATTCCTTTTTTAAGGTACACCAGGAAGAAGTCCCAAATCTTGTGTGTTATCGTGTCCATGCATCCAAGTGAGATAATAGAATCCTACAGTGTGGAATCAGGCCTTTTGGCTCACACCCAAACCCTCTGAAGAACAACTCCCCCCAACCCCAGACCCATCCCCTTACCTTATCCCTGTAACCCTGCATTTCCCATGGCTAATCCACCTAGCCTGCACATCCCTGGACACTATGAGCAATGTAGCATGACCAATCCATCTAACCCACATATCTCTGATTTGGAGATGCCGGTGTTGGACTGGGGTGTACAAAGTTAAAAATCACACAACACCAGGTTATAGTCCAACAGGTTTAATTGGAAGCACACTAGCTTTCGGAGCGATGCTCCTTGACAATCACCTGATGAAGGAACATCGCTCCGAAAGCTAGTGTGCTTCCAATTAAACCTGTTGGACTATAACCTGGTGTTGTCTGATTTTTAACCACATATCTCTGAACTGTGGGAGGAAACCAGAGTATCTGGAGGAAAAAACACACAGACATGGGGAGAATGTACAAAACTCCACACAGACAGTCACCTGAGGCTGGAATTGAACCCAGGTCCATGGAGCTGTGAGGCTGCAGTGCTAACCACTGAGCCACACTGGTCCTCATCTGGATCTCTTCCTAAAGAAGGCATCTCTATTAATGTAAAGCTCCCTCAGCTTTGCATTGAGATGTGAGGCAAGTCTGTCTGCTCAAGTCTCTGGAATTACAAGAGATATCTTTCTCAGAGTCTTGGCATTCTCTTCCAAAAGATACAATATCTTCATGTTGTCTCCAAGATGGCATGAATCATTAACTTATCCAAGATGCCATGAAAGCCTGTGTGTTCTTTTCAGGCGCCACTGAGACCTCAGTGTTTCTCTCTCCAGTGCTGCAATGCCTCTCCCTGTACTTTCATTTCAGGACAGCACGAGGGCCTCAGCCTCCTTTCTCCGAAGCGACCAGCCTCTTGTGTGCTTAGTCTGAGACACCCACAGAGACGTCAGTGTCTCCTCGGCCTTCACCAACCACAAGTTGTTGGCAGCACATCTTCTGCCAGCAGACAGCGAAGTCAATAAAATAAACAGCAAGTAGAGTGGTTTACCAGACTGCTGTGTGGTGAGACCTCAGCGTAGCACCACCCTGCTCTCTTTATCTTGACTGATGTTTCAAAGTGGGCCACAAGTAGAACCACTAATAAATCCTGCTGGGAAGTCAAGAGAGCCTTCTTTACTCAGAGTGGTGAGGATGTAAAGTTAGATAAATGTCCAAAGAGAGAAATGAGAAGATTTACTGACAGGATTAGAAAAAGGGAGCGAGGAGGAACCCTCTGTGGAACAACAAATGACTCATTCTGTGTTGTAAGTGATCTGGACAAAACCTATTAGAGGTCTGAGCAACATGGCTTATGGCAGATGTATGGAAGAATCAAGCAATAAATGGGTCAGGGTCCTTCTCGACATTGAGATCATTCCACTCCATGTTTTCCATTTTTCAAAAGTGAGATGGTGAGCTTCTCACAAGATGGCAGTTGACAGGGATTATTGCTTTGTTCAAGACCTTGTTCACACCACAGCTCACCTCATTGACATCCAAACTCTTATTTCACTGAAGAAGCTTGATGTTGGGAAAAGCTTGACAAGGAACCCAGAACATGTACCTCGCTCCAAGACACTTCCATATTACCTGTGACTATATTGTAGCCTTGAGCACGATTGAACGGCATTAGATAAACACATTCCTCCTCCAGAATTGGGACCAACTATCACTTTCATTGGCCTGTAGAAAAAAGCAGTGTTTTGAATGTTGTGGGACATGACCAATTAATTACCATTTTAAAGTTGTTTTCTGACATTGGCACAGTCACTGAATGTGTTGGATGTATCATGGCCTGGCATGGAGAAGCATAATTGGACAAGGGAGTCTGTAGAGGGTCATAGTCGAGCATGGGGGTATTTGAGGGGGAGGGTGGCATGAGGAGTAATAGGATTAATGTTTGGGGAGGTGTTAGGGTTTGGACAGAGACCAGAGGTTTATAAAATCATGAGGGGCATAGATAGGGTGAATAGCCAAGGTCTTTTTCTCAGGGTAGGAGAGTACAAAACTACAAGACATAGGTTTATGGAGAGAAGAGAAATATAAAAAATGGACCTCAGGAGCAACGTTTTCACGCAGAGGGTTGTGCATGTATGGAATGAGCTGTTAGAGGAAGTGATGGAGGCTGATACAATTATAACATTTAAAAGACATCTGGACGGGTATATGAATAGGGTTTGAAGGAATATGGGCCAAATGCTCGCAAATGGGACTAGATTAATTTAGGATATCTGGTCAGCATGGACAAGTTGAACCAAAGGGTCTGTTTCCATGCTGTACAACTCTATGACTCCATGACCATGAATGGTTCTTTAGCAAAGTGGGCAGAACTTGGCAAGGGTGCACTTGGGTAGTGGGAGGGTGATTGCAGGAGGCAGAAGGGACAGGGGTGGCATGAATAGAGCATGCAGAGTTGATGACAGATTAGAGGGTGTGAGGAATGGGGCCCAGAGGATCTCTGTTTTCACTCTGACGGAACAAAATCCCAAAGCCTTGAGTCAGACATTTTATACGGTCCAGCTCTGCATTTCTTGTATTTGTTATATTATTGACATATGAAACAAATAAAGTGGACATGGATTGAGTTTAGTTCAAAGTCTCAACCAAGTTTATTTAACCGCACAGACTACTATTGACTTTGTAAATAACTTGCTGCTAGCTTGTTTCAACACAATAGTCATTTGGCTTCATCCTGGTCTTTGGCTCATTAGCACAATCAGCTCTTAAAGCACTAACTCAACATTCACAATTTTTTCCAAGATAAAATTTCCTACATTCAAATTAAAAATATATTTTCATTATAATAGCAAAACTATTTCACAGAAACAAGGTGTGAAAACTTTAGACGTTAGACCTTATGTCTTCCATCCTCGGACATGAAAGGAGGTTGCTGCAGTTATAGTGGATGCACTGATTGTAACCTTCCAAGGACCTTTAGATTCAGGGAAGTCCCAGCGAATTGAAAAACTGCCAATGTAAGATCGTTGTTTGAAAAGGTAAGGAGACAAAATAAAAGGGTCATGACAGGCCAGTTTGCTTAACATCTGTTGTTGGAAATATGTTAGAGTCTGCTATAAAGGATGTAATAGCAGAGCATGTAGAAATACATGAGGCAGAGTCAGCAGAGCTTCAGGGAGGGGAATTCATCCCTGACCAATTTACTAGAATTCTTTGAGTAACAAGCAGGATAGATAAAGGGGAAGCAATGGATACATGTGAATTTTCAGAAGGTATTTGATAAGGTACCACACATTAGACTACTTAATAAGATAAGAGTCCATGGTGTTGGAGGTAGTTTATTAGCATGGATAAAGGATTAGCTAACCAATAGAAGATAGTTAGGAATAAGGGAGTGGGAGACATTTTCACAATGGCAAATTAACAAGTGGTATGAAATAGGGATCAATACTGGGGCCACTATTATTTACAATATACCTTAATGACATGGATGAGGAAAGTGAATGTACTGGAGCCACGTTTGCAGATAACACACAAGTAGGTGGAAAGGCAAGTGGTGAGGATGATGCAAAGCATCTGTTGAGGGATATAAACAGGTTAAGCAAATAGGAAAAACTTGGCAGATGGAATAAAATGTGGGGTAGTGTGAGATAACTCAGGAAGAACAGAGGAGTTGAATATTATTAAAATGGAGAAAGATTGCAGAAAGCTACATAGTAGAGGGATTTTGGAGTCCTTGTCCATAAATCATAAAAACCTAACATCCATGTTCAGTGAGTAATAGATAAGGCAAATGGAATGTTGGCCTTTATTTCAAAGAGAACAGAGTATTTAAAAAATGGAGGTTTTGTTAAAACTATACAAGGTCCTAGTCAGGCCATAGCTGGAATACTGTGACCAATTTTGGGTCCTTTACCTAGAGAAACCTAGACTGGCACTGGAGGGAGTCCAGAGAAGGTTCAGTAGGCTGATACCAGGTATGGAGAGACTGTCTTATGAGGAGATATTAACTAGATACGACCCCTACTCGCTGCAATATAGAAGAATGAGAGGTGACCTTACTGAAACATGCAAAAGCCTTTACAGACTTGACAAGGTAAATGCAGAAACATTATGGGAGAGTCTATGACCAGAGGGATTAGTCTCAGAATAAGGGGTTATAAATTTAATTCTAGATTAGAGTGGTGCTGGAAAAGCACAGCAGTTCAGGCAGCATCCAAGGAGCAGGAAAAAAGGTGATAGGTCAGAGAGGAGGGTGGAGTGGATAGGTGGAAAGGAAGATAGGCAGTTAGGACAAGTCAGGGGGACAGTGCTGAACTGGAAGTTTGGAACTGGGGTGAGGTGGGGGAAGGGGAAATGAGGAAACTGGTGAAGTCCACATTGATGCCCTGGAGTTGAAGTGTTCCAAGGCGGAAGATGAGGCATTCTTCCTCCAGGCATCAGGTGGTGAGCAAGCGGCAGTGAAGGAGGCCCAGGACCTCCATGTCCTCAGCTGAATGGGAGGGGGAGTTGAAATGTTGGGCCATAGGGCGGTGTGATTGATTGGTGCGGGTGTCCCAGAGATATTCCCTAAAACGCTCTGCTGGGAAGCGTCTACTCTCCCCAATGTAGAGGAGACCGCATCAGATTTTGATTAATAATTGTCAAGAAAATGTACACAGTGTCTGTAGCATCACGCGGGTGCAGGAAGTCAGCCATGTTAGTGAAACCTACTGCCTGATCTGCAGCACTGGTTCTTCATGGGGAAAAGAAATCAAGAGGTGTGATCTGGTACAAACTGCATCAGTAACAGCCTTGAAATAGTTATGGGTTGAGGATTGAGAGATCCCACACGGGTCCCCAGTGGATCCCTGGAAGCTCCATCACCTTCCCCTCCTCCACCAGCCCACTCTCACATCCCTTCTGAATCACAAGTCCTGCTCCAGATCAGTCTGCAATAACACTGCTGTTGTATCCCAGATGATGTTACAATGGGATAAGTCAGACATCAGACTGAAATCTGGCTCCATAGATCATATTTTGTTTATTCAGTTAACAATGTGGTCTTTTGCTGAAACATAAGCACACAACGTGGCTGCTTTGATTTTAAACATAAAATAGGAGATTATTACATAAAAAAGAAATGAATATAAGATACAACTAAGCAAGTTATTTACATAGAACACAATCAAAATATTTTGTTTCAAAATTTTTGAAACCGTCATGCTGCAATAACCCAGCTTATCCAATGTATGATCATTTCCCACCTTTACATGTTGTGAATCCCCCCTTCACAATTACTGGCCTCTCTGCATCCCAGAATGTTACCTCCAATTCCCATAACTGACTTACCCAGCTTTCCCACTACAGAACCAACCCCTGTTAAACCTCCTTGACTGTTAGAGAACAGAATCCCCAGGACTGGCTGTGGTCTAACCCCCTGACCAACTTGGACTGATGCATGATTAGACCTCTGATTGATCTCTGTGCATCTTCCCAACTAACTCCTCGTGTATCCAGACCAGTTTCATTCAATCATAGAATCCCTACAGTGTGGACAGAGGCCATTGATTCTGCAAGAAGGACCACGGCCTACTTCCCAGACTGTTGTGATTCTGAACCCTTCACCCTGACCAATCCAAGTGATGAACTGACAATGTCCAAGCAAGTCCCTGGAATTAGCTGTTGGAATTATTCTTCTGGGAATCACTGTTCAGAATGCTTCCTCGGGAATAGCTGCCAGGGTATCGCTTTCGGAGAGATAACTGTTTGGGATCCCTCTTCTGGAGATAGCTGAGGGATAACTCTTGGGAGATAGCTCTTCAAGATGAGATCAATCTGCAGTTATACTAATTATGGACCTCTTATCTTCGCAACCAATCTGCGCTTGCCATTGTGTTCCTGGCGAAGCCAATTGCCTTCCCGGTAGTTAACGAGTATGTGCAAATGTATTTTGATTAGGTTGAATGTCCGATATCTCTTGAGGCTCTGAAATCTTGTATTTTCAAATTAAACTGTTGGACTATAACCTTATGTTGTGTGAGTTTTGACCTTGTCCAACCCAGTCCAACACCAGCATCTCCGCATCATGAATGTGTAATGATTGACGTTGAATATCTGGTATCTGTACAGGTTCCATAAAATTTGGATGGGTAGCCTGAAATGTAAAAGTTAATTTCAGTCTAGAATGTTAAGTCTGGTTGATTGTTCTCTTAAAGTGAAGGTGCAAATTGGATTTTCAGTTTGACTAATCATTCTGGCTCTGTGTGTTTTTGTTGCAGCCTGAGCTGAGGCTTTTGTCCAGTATTATAGATGTTAGAAAAGTCCAGAGTCTTGGTCCAGTTTTGTGGAATATGGTGAATTTTTGCTCAATCCTACATTAAGGAGCCTACAGATTGACACCATATCAACATCCACTCCTTCCATCACTGATACCCAGCAGCATCAGTATGTACCTACCATCTATAAGATGCATTGCAGAAGTTAGCTAATTCTCCATTGACATTCCAAAGTCACGACTTCTACCATCTAAAAAGACAAGAGCATCAGATGAACACCACCACTTGCAAGGTCCCCTCCAAACCACAGACCTTTCTGACTTGGAAATATATCACCATTCCTTTAGTGTTGCTGGGTCAAAATATTGGAATTCCCTCCCTAATGGAATTGTGGGGCTATTTACAACACATGGAGTGCAGCGGTTCAAGAAGGCAGCTCACCACCAGATTTTCAACAGTAACTACAGAAGGGCAATAAACGCTGGCCTAGCCAGCAACAGCCACATCCCATAATGGATGAAAAAACATGCATCATTTATATACACTTTCCTGTTTTCCCATGTGATGGATAGAAACTAGACAACAACAATTCCTGCATGAAAGTCAGAGCAATGCCTGGCAAATCCAGCTGGTCACATGTTCCTCTGGTCTTCCACCCTGGCCCATTTAACCTTATCACAGTCCCCAACAACTTACAGTACTCGCCGTGGTGAATGACTGATTGCAGCTCCCAGTCCTTGAGGTCAGCATCTGGACACTGTTGGCCACACACCATCATCGTGGTGCATCTGCTACTTACTTAGAATACAGTTCTCCATTTCATTGCTGCACTTTGCAGCAGACCAACACTGATCTTGTAAATGCTGCTGCCATGTCAGTCTGTGGACAGGGACAGGAACCCATCTAATTCATTGGAGCAGGGTGTACCTCAGTGCTCTTCACTTGCTTTCTGAGTGCTCTTGCGTGTTGTGCCTTCTTGAACACTTGCAGCGTCTCTGCCTTTTTGTGCTTTGCTGTCTCATTCAGAACTTAAAGGCACATATAATCACAGTGGCATAGGATCCCTACAGTATGGAAGCAGGCCATTCAGCCCATCGAGTCCACAATCATCCTCAAAAGAACATGCCACCCAGACCCATCCCCTTTCCTTAACCTGTAACCCTGCATTTCCCATGACTAATCTACCTAACCTGAGCATCCTTGGACTATGGGAGGAAACCAGAGCACCCAGAGGAGGCTCATGCAGACACAGGGAGAATGTGCAAGCAACCCAAGTCCCTGGCACTGCGAGACAGCACTGCCAATCCCTCAATCATTGTGCCACCATGTCGTACACAGTACTTCTGTGCTGACTTGTGACTTGAAAGAAATGACTGAAAGGGCGGCAGTTAGTAGGACCAAACATTGACCACATTAGAAAAGACTGTTCAAGATTAATCAGGGAATGAGGCACTGAAGCCATTTCTCTAACCCCACCTCTACAGAATATTTACATTCTTGACACTTAATTTGGTTATTTTATCTACATTTTGAGGTGCGCTATAATTCCACCTATTAAGCCAAAACTTTCATTCCTTGGCTGAGTCAGATATTTTTAATAGTAAAATAAAGGCAGTTGGCCTGTTTTTTTTTGGATCAGGTCCACCTCACTGACAGGCATGAATTGAGCTCACTCAACTGGAAGAAATTGGCACAACTCTGTGCTGTAAAATTACAAAAGTGGGGAAGTCTTACTAAAACTGTACAGGGCGTTGTTAAGGCCACACCTAGAGTATTGCACAGTTTTCATCACCTTGTTTAAGGATTGATATGCTTGCAATGGAGGCAGTTCAGTGAAAAGATTCACTGTGCTGACTTGGTATGAAAGGGTTGTCTTATGAGGAAAGGTTAAGCAAGTTTGGCCCACACTCATCAGAATTTAGGAGAATGGAAGGTGGACTTATCAAAACATATACGGGGTGGGAGGCCTGACACTGCAGATGCTGAGAAAATGTTTCCTTTCATGGGACAACAAGACCACGAGAAATTAGAACAGGAGGTAGGCCATTCAGCCCCTTATACCTGTTCCACCATTAAATAGGATCGTGCCTGATCCAGCATTCCTCGCATCCACTTTCGTGTCTTTTCCCCGTAATCCTTGACTCTCGACTGATCAAGTATCTATCTCTCTCAGCCTTAAATATACACAAGGACTCTACCTCCACAGCTCTCTGTGGCAAGGAAATACAAATACTTACAAACCCTCTGAGGGAAGGAAGTCCTCCTTATCTCAGACTTAAATTGGTGCTCTTTATTTTGAGATTTTGCCCAATGGTCCCAAACTTTCCCACAAGGGTAACATCCTCTCAGCATTTACCCTGTCAAGTCCCTTAAGAGTCCTGCATGTTTCAATGGGATCACCTCTCATTCATCTATACTTCAGTGAACAGAGTCCCAACCTGTCTAGCCTCTGCTCATAAGACAATCCTTCCATACCAAGGATCATCTAGTTCTCCTTCCTTGACCTGTCTGTAATGAAACAATATTTTTCCTTAAATAAGGTGACCAAAACTGCTCTCAGTACTCCAGATGTGGTCTCACCAGCACCTTGTACACTTGCAACAAGACTTCCCTACTCTTATATTGCATCTCCCTTGAAATAAGGGCCAACATTCCATTAGCCTTCCCGATTACCTGCTGCATCAGTGTGCTAGTTTTCGTGTTCCATGCACATGTACCCTCAAGTACCTTTATGTTGCAGTTTTCTGCAGTTTTTCTCCATTTAAATAATACTGTTCTTTAATTCTCCTTTCCAAAATGAACTTCAGATTTTCCCATACTTTACTCCATTTGCCAACTTTTTGCCCACTTACTTAACCCATCAAAAGCTCTCTGTAAACTGCTTGTATTCCTCTCACAACTTGCCTTTCCAAATTTTTTTGTGGCATTTGCAAGTTTGGCAACAATACATTCACTTCCTTCCTCCAAGTCACCAACATCTATTGGAAACAGTTACAGTCGCAGCACTGATCCCTGTGGAACTCCACTAGTTATGGATCACCAGCATGAAAAAGAAGCCCTTATCCTCACTCGCAGTTTCCAGCCTATGAGCTAATTCTCTATAGATGTCTATATACTACCTCCAAAACCATAGGCTCTTATAAGTTAATCTTTTGTAAGATATCTTGACAAATGCCTTCTTGAAGTCCAAATACAACACATCAACTGGTTCTCCTCTAACCATTCTGGTTGGCACTTGAAAAACTCTAATAAATTAGTTAGATATGATTTCCTTTTCATGAAGCCACGCTGACTCTGTCTGATACAATTAGTGTGCTGCTAATGTTCCCAAATGTGCTGCTGTTATTTCCTCAATAATTAATTCTAACATTTTTCCAACAATAGCTTTTCGGCTAATTTGCCAATAGTTACCTGCTTTTTGCTTCTCTCCTTTTTGAAGAGGGATGTCATATTACTAATTTTCCAATCCTCAGGTACTTCCAATAAATCTTGGAAAATTACAACCAATGCATCCATTATCTCAGTAGCTCCTTCTTTTAGGATTTTTTGAGGCAAGCCATCAAGGCCAGGGATCTATCTGCCTTTACCAAATTAATTTGTCTAATACTACTTGTTTAGTGAATTCTAGAATCCTGGAAATCTAGAATTAGAGGAAGCAGCTTTAATATAAGGGATAGTCCTTTTAAAATGGAGATGAGGAGGAATTACTTCTCATGAGCTGTGGAATTCTCTTTCATAGAGGGTAGTGGAAGCTGAGTCATTGAATTTACTCATGGGTTATGGAAGAAAGATTTGGGTCAATGCAGTACTTTTCACAACTAATTAATTCTGAATTTCAAAGCCAGTTAAGTAATTTTGAAATGTCGTTACTGTTGTGATGCAGGTGAACAATAGCCAATAGGCTCACAGCAAACTCCCACAAATAGCAGTATGATAATGCCCAGGTAGGATATGTTTTGGCAATGATGAAAGTGAGGACTGCAGATGCTGGAGATTAGAGTCGAGAGTGTGGTGCCGGAGAAGCACAGCAGGTCAGGCAGCATCCGAGGAGCAGGAGAGTCAACACTTCAAACAAAAGGGGACACCAGGAGGAAATTCCCTGCTCTTGGAAGAAACAATGCCTTGGAATCTTCTGCATCAATGTGAGCAAGTTTATTGGAACCATGATCATTGCAATCAAAAGATGGCACGAACCAACAGTGCAGCACTCCCTCAGAACTACACTGAAGTGTCAGTCCTGATCGTTAGCATTCAAGGCCAGAAGCAGGACTGTAGCCCAGAGACTAAGGTGAGGTAGTACCCAGTCAGCCACAACTGGCACAGAGTCTTGCAGGAACAGGTAGGAAAATATAGGTAAGATTAAGATCAGATCTGTCATGATTTTATTAGATAGAAGGAGCAGGCTCAAGGTGCAGTGCAGCCTACTCTGGTTTCTTTTCTTTATATTCTTACATTCTGCTGGATCATTGCCCATTTTCCTAACTATCACATTTTCCTCTGTCAATCCCAACAATCTTAAGAAGCATTTCCAAATATTTTTGGCCGTTTACCTTGCGAATGAAATGAAGGTGCCATCATTATGTCACAGACCAAATATTCTGCTATTTCTGTTTCACTTGGGTTCCAGCCACACTCCAGAATGTGGGTTCAATTTTGTACCACGTGCAAGCCAGGCTGACATTATTACACGACAGCAATTTTTCAGTAACATGCTGCGTATCAGCCCAGGTTTTGTGGTCAGTGCTCTAAAACAGTAGATTTGTAAAATCTATGGCTTTCTTTCCAAAAAAATTCATGAGATCATCAAGTTGTCTCCAAATTGGCTTGTTAGAGCCCTGTCTGAAATAGAATGAAGACTTGTGTGTACTCTGTCACAGAGGTGAGTTGGGTGATAGTCTGCAAAGGAATATAGACAGGTTCTGTGATTCCAGCCTTGGAGTTAAAGTCAATTATCTTTACTCTATCAGCATGTTAGGAAACTATTTTTCTTCTCTGGTGCAAATACAACGGCTTGTAGAACTTGGTTGTACAAAGTGATCAGCGTGCCCTGATAAATAAATCACAAAAGGCAAATGAAATGTTTCTGTGTCTTACTAGGGGAATGAACATAAAAGCATGGACATTTTACTGCTGCTGTACAGGGCATCAGTGAGATGACATCTGCTACTGGAGCTAGACTGCATTCAATTAGAATCAGGAACAGAATTTTCCTCTTGCTGGATTTATTCCTACCACAAAGGAATATAGCTGCAGATGTTGGAAGTTAACCAGTGCATCCCAAGGATGTTGCTGCAGGAGTTCCGTAAGGAGTATCCTAGGCCCAACTATCTTCAGCTGCTTCATCAATGACCTTCCTTCCATTATAAATTGAGAATTGGCAATGTTCACAAATGATTGTAAAATGTTCAGGATCATTCGTGACTCCTCAGATACTGAAGTAGTCTGTGTCCTTACGCAGCAAGACCTGGACAATACCCAGGTTTGAATCAATATGTGTCAAGTAAGCTTCACAGCACATACGTGCCAAGCAATGACCATCTTCAATAAGAGAATCTAACCATCACCCCCTAGTATTCAATTTAATTACTGAATCTCCCATTATCAACACCCTAGGGGTCAGTTACAATTCACCTTTTGAGAGTACAATGACCTATTGGTTTTGGCATTTTTTTTTTAAATTTCATCCTCATACTATGGGTAAATCCAGGATTTACTGCTCATTCCTATTCAATTATGTGCCTTTTTAGCACATTTCAGAGGGCTGCCAGCTAGAGCCACGTGCAGACCAGACTGGGTGAGGATGTCTTTCCCAAAAGGAAATTGGTGATCTCAATGGAATTTTTCAATCTTGTGTTCATCATTGCTACAGAATGCGTGTTATTTTGTGTGTTCAGTGGTGAGATGAGACACCTTGTCCCATGACCTGACTTTCTTGACACTTATAGCCAGGGACAGCAAATTTCCTCTTGCTGGATTTATTCCTACCACAAATGACAGACAATCTGTGACTTGATGCAGAACTCAATACACACATAAGGAGAGCAGTTACCATCTTGGCCCATTTACATAAGGTGCATGCAAAAATAAAATCAAGCTGATATGTAGGAGCAGATTTATCCTGGATTTATTTAACTGAATACAAATTTCCACGCCAAAAGTTGAGCTCATCTTCCCAGATCACTCATCCTGTGGATAATTAGCTCAAAAACAATATCACTTGGAACAAACAACCCAGAGAAAATAAGTTCAAATCCCATTGTGGAATGTTGTGACATGAAAATCAATAGATCTTGCAATCTGTTGCCTAACTAGCCTTCAAGCTAACAAAACTCTTGCTAAAAATCCAGCTAATGCAAAGGCAGAGAACCTGCTGCTCCCCTGCCAAGTTTAGGCTGACACCTGACTCCAGTCTGATGTATTTAATTCTAAATGTCCCACCGTGAAATGCCAGCCTGATGACTGTGAGGAAAGAATGAGGCCATGCTTCTCTGAGCTCTCAGTCAGGTGAGAGCTCAGAGCTATTTGAGGTCGCACCCTGTACTATGAAACTCTCCACTGTAGTTTCCAGTCACTTTGCCCTGTCTAAAGCAGTCTATAAGGCTGATAGCAGCTGCTATCTCTCACCATCCTGCTGAATCTGCACTACCTGCCCAGTCTAATTGGGTCTAACATTGCACAAGATGCAGAGAGAGCCAGATCCAAATATAGAGACTAAGCTTGCTGTAAACACACCCAATGTAGCTGAGTTCAGCTTGAGTAAACCTGTGCACCTACACTGCACTGAGCTGTCCTTCACTTACCATACTGACCTTCGCTACTATCATCTGTTCAAATTATCTCCGTTGTTTGTATTTTTATCCTGGTTTCCATTGTTTTGGATGTGAATGCTATTTAAAGCAATTGCCTGTCAGTATATGAATATCAGACTGTAATTGAGCATATCTGGATAGACCACAGTTATGAGGGGTATTGATAGGGTGGCTCAGAAGAAGTTGTTTCTACTGGCAGACAGTTTTGCCACTAGAGGCCAAATACCTGTCAATAATTGGCAAAAACAAACGAAGAAAAGGAGCTATTTTTAGACAGTATGTTGTTACTAAAGGCAATGAAAACAGGTTCAATCATAACTTTAAAAAGGAAATTGGATCAATCCTTAAAAAGGAAAAATTTGCAGGAGAATGTGTAAATGTCAGGGATTTTGTTTTTAATTTGTTAATGGAATGTGGATGTCACTGCCTCAGCCCACATTTATTACTTGTCTCTAATTGTCCAGAAGACATTTAATCTCCAACCACAGTCTTATGGGTCTGGAATCACATGTACACCAGACCAGCATGGATAGGGATTTCCTTCCCTTCCTTTCAGCAAGGCCTTTGACAAGGTCCCACATGGGAAACTGATAAAGAAAGTAAAAGCACCTGGGACCCAGGGTAAGTTGGCAAATTGGATCCAAATTGGCTTAGTGGCAGGTGACAGAGGGTTGGGTAGAAGACTGTTTGTGTGACTGGGGTCTGGTGTACAGTGATGTACCACAGAGTGCTGTGCTCAGTCCCTTACTGTTGTAATATTCATACATTATGTATTTGAGATTTTCAGGTTGGTAATGGGGAATGATAAATAGGTTTGCGAATGACACAAAGATTGGTTGACAGTGAGGAGGAAGATGTTAGGTTACAGAAGGATATAAACGGATTGGTCAGATGTGCAGATCAATGGTAGATGGATTAAATCCTGATAAATGTGAGATGATGCGC
>NC_057712.1:126963629-127027309 GCF_004010195.1 Chiloscyllium plagiosum
CATGCCGTTTAACATTTTTGATAACTTTCCATGCAATTAAATCCACCTCTCCCCATTATTCAATTTAAAGCCCTATCCACAGCCCCAGTTATGTGATTCACCAGGACTCTAATCCCAACATGGTTCCATCCTATCAGAACAGTTCCCTCCTTCCTCAGTACTGATGCCAATGTCCCACGAATTCAAACCTGTTTCTCCCACACCAAACTTTGAACCACACATTTCTCTCTTTAATCTTGTTGACCCTGTGCCAATTTGCTTATTGCTCAGGTAGTAATTGAGAGATCATTACCTTTTCAGTTCTGCTTTTAAATTTAGCCCCTAGCTAATTATATTACTTCAGCAGAACCTATTTCCTCTTCCTATCTATATTGTTGGTACCAATGTGGATCTTTCCCCTCCCACTCCAAGTTCCTCTGCAGCCCAGATAAGATATCCTGAATCCAGGTACCAGACAGACAACTCAGCCTTTCAGACTCTCAACCCAGACCACAGAGAACAGAATCTATTTCATCATATTGTTACAACACATCATGTAGCTCAGTGTCTCTATTATAATTAGATTAGATTCCTTACAGTGTGGAAACAGGCCCTTCGGCCCAACCAGCCCACACCGACCCTCCAAAGAGTAACCCACTCAGACTCATTTCCCTCTGACAAATGCACCTAACACTACGGTCAATTTAGCATAGCCAATTCACTTGACCTGTATATCTTTGGACTGTGGGAGGAAACCGGAGCACCCAGAGGAAACCCACACAGACAGTTGTCCGAGGTTGGAATCAAACCTGGGATCCTGGTGCTGTGAGGCAGCAGTGCTAACCACTGAGCCATCATGCTGCTTACTTAATTCTTAATTTGATTTTTAAAAATTTCCTACTGGTCTTTTACTTTGTAGCCATTTTTCTCCTACTTACCTTCAATCTGAAAGTAACCTACAATAGATAATTGAATTAATAGCTATCTGCTAAGACTATGAACTATGGTTTACCTGTGATGTCACTCATTTGTGCTGGACCCTGATCATGGGCCTTAATTTATCCTGTTAAAGAAACCTTACAAACTATGAGCCAAAAAAAACAAGCAAAAAGTACGTCTTCCTCGCTGCACTGGCTTCCCACATTGCTTTTAAATTCCCTGAACCGTATAATCACTCAAGCTGTGTCTCAGTCTGGATGCCATCTCTTCTTCCTGACCATGCAAAGCTTACTAATTATGTCAGATGGAAGGTTTGTTGGGAACGAAAGAGACTCACAGTTGGTGTATTGCCTCCCAGGTGCCAGGGTCAGTGATGTCTCAGATCATGTCTTTGGGGTCCTGAAAGTAGAGGGTGACCAGCCCCAAGTCATGGGCCACATAGGTACCAACATAGGTAGAAAGAGGGATAGGGATGTAAGGCAGGATTTCAGAGAGCTAGGGAGGAAGCTGAGAGCTAGAACAGAGTTGTTATCTGTGGTTTGTTACTCATCCCTTGCGATAGCGAGGTGAGGAGCAGGGAGAGATATCAGCTGAACATGTGGCTGCAGGGATGCAGAGATATATAGATAATTGGGACTCATTTTGGGGAGGTGGGACCTCTACAAACAGGACTGTCTTCACTTGAACCAGAGGGGTACTAATTCCTGGGTGGGAAATTTGCTGGTGCCATTCAGGCGGGTTTAAACTATCATTACAATTCAATATCTAGAAAAATACCAGTGTCTGACTGAATATGACAGCCTAGAAGATATGAGACTGGATGAATTAATCCTTGGAGATTGTGAATTTGAATCCTATTAGGTAAAGTTGCAAACTGAATTTAGTAATTTGTTGTTAAGATTTCAGAAGCGTAACCAGGAAAGCTGCAGAATGAAGTTATAAGCTCAACTGGTTCACAAATGCTCTTAAAGAAAGCATCTTACTACTCTTACCTGGTCTGACTTCAGTCCCACACAAATCGTTGAATCTTATAGCTCACCAGAAAGTTTGGAAAGAGCAACAAACGTGGCCAGATCAGATTTTTCTACATCCTCAAGGCAAACATTTTCTTTAAAATTCTTATCCAACATAATTTTACTTGAAAAACTAGCCAAGAGGTTGGTATATAACTGCTGGCAACAGCTGCCATGAATATAATTATTAGTCCTTCTTAACATCAACCTTATACTATTAAACAGGATTTAAATAGAATAAGCTAGGTGTATGATAATATTAGAATTTCTGCAGTATGGAAGCAGGCCATTCAGCCCATCTGAAGAGGATTCCACCCATAACCACCCAATGCCTGGGATCCTACATTTCCCAGGGCTAATCCACCTAGCCTGCATATCCCTCGACATTATGGGCAATTTAGTATGGCCAATCCACCAAACGTGCACATCTTTGGACTGTGGGAGGAAACCCACACAGACACAGGAGAATATGCAAACGCCATACAGCCAGTCACTTGAGGCTGGGATCAAACCCACGTTCCTGGTGCTGTGAAGGAGCAGTGCTAACTTCTGAGTCACTGTGCTAGCCCATTAAGTTAGACAATCATGATGCAAAATCCAACTGAGGTAGCAAGATCAGCATTATGTCTTTACTAAGGTGTGCCAGAAATGAGCTAACCCAGTTCATTTTAATACCTACCACAGATCTCTTTTACCTGATTTCTGCTAACATTCAGTTGTAAGTTACTGAACCACAAGGAACCTGATTCAAGGTTGCTTTGCTCAACTTGCCAATTACAATTTGGATTTCTTTATATGGAACACTTTATTTAAAAGTGCAGTAACAATATTCATAACACATTTAAGGATGTGTAAAGGTCATCAGGGTTTAGCTCATTAGTACGTGAACTCTCATTTAAACCCATCTGCAGCATCTAAGATCACTCATTGAAGTCCATCTCTCTCATATCAATCTCTCTCTGTTCTCCGTCTACTCTTGTAACTTTCGACTTGATGCCCATTTGGCTTGTGCTTAAATCTCTCACTGAAGGCTATATTTCAATTAGCTAGCATCTCCCATTGAAGACATTCTCTCTCTCAGAGCCAAACATTCATTTTTGTATACATTACTTGGATATAATAATTCTCATAGCATAATTCACCTTTTCTCTCTCAGCAAGGCTCATTCATCTAGTATCCAGTCTCTCTCACATAGCATTCTTTTTTATTGACTCATTGGACATTGGCATTGCCGACTGGCAAGCATTTATTACCCATTCCTAGTTGCCCTTGAGAAGGTGATGGTGAGCTGCTCTCTTGAACTGCTGCAGTGCGTATCTTGTAGGTGGACCCACAATGCCATTCGGGAGGGAAATCCAGGATTTTGACCCATTGAAGGAACAGCAATTATATTCCCAAGTCAGGATAGTGAGAGGCTTGGAGGGGAACTCCCATGTATCTGCTGCCCTTGTCCTTTCAGATAGAAATGGTTGTGGGTTTGGAAGATGCTGTCTATGGATCTTGGTGAATTTCTGCAGTTTCTTGTAACACCAACTACCATTCATGTGGCCAAATAAGTTGCAGAAAGCTTCTGAGGTGTGACTAAGGCAATAAATATCAGTTTTCCCAATAGCACCCACATCTAGATGTTGAATAAATTAATGAAAAATGTTTGGAATGGGAATATAGCTCCCCCATGGCTTGTTGGATACATGCAACCCTGATAAGAGACTGAAACATAGAAACTAGGAACAGAAGTCTCTTGCCTTGTTAATTGTGCCATTATTAGAATTGCAATAACTGTATTCAGCATCATTCACCCAAGATGCTTCTATTAGCCAGGATAAAGCATTTCTTTAAATTGGTCCCAGAATCATTGGTGTCATTTTTAACTTTTTCAGGTGTGAACAAGGCCAGCATTTGTTCCTCGTTCCATATTGCCTTCTTGAAATGCTACAGTCCACCCTGGTGCTTTTTAAGTAGGAAATTCCAGGGTTTTGAACTAACGACAGTGAAGGAACAGCAATATATTTCCAAGTTGGGATGGTGAGTGGCTTGGAAAGGAACTTGCAGGTGTTGGTGTTCCCATGTATCTGATGTTCTTGTCCTTCCAGTTGTTAGAGGTTTCGGGTTTGGAAGGTGCTTTCTCAGGGCCCTGGGTGAGCCAATGCAGCTTGTAGATGGACCATGCAGCTGGCATTCTGCATTCACGGAGGGCTTGAATGTATAAGATGCTGAAAAGCTTGCCAATCAAGCAGACTGCTCTGTCTTGGATGGTGTCAAGCTTCTCAAGTATTATTCAAGCTGTATTGATTCCCTTACATTCCTGACCTGTGTCTTGTCGATGGTAGGCAGATGAAGAGACAAAAAGTGAGTTACTCACCACATAATCCTCAGCTTCTGACATGAATCACAGAATCATAATGTTACTGAAGGAAGCCATTGAGCCCCTCATTCCTGCACTGGCTATATTAGCTAGTCTATTATTTAATGCTAATCTCTTGCTTTTCCCCAATGCTTCAGTTGAACCTACCTCCATCTAACATTTTATATGCTAAAAACTCATTCTATGAAACTGTTTTGTCATATCACTATTGCTCTTGCAGGTTCAGTATTTACATGGTTAGTCCAGTCAAGTGAAATGATGCCATCTCTATTTACATATTATTTAATCATCAAACTGTTGGATGGTTTGACAGTACTCCTGATGCAGAGTGCACAGGTAACCAGGTTCCATGAGTTCAAGAGCTGAGATGCTGCTTGTGGTTAATCAGTCACCTGTTCCATTACCTTGCACTTGAAAGAAGGGCATAACGCTAATATCCCAAGGAAGGACCTTAAGCAAAAGCTAGCACTTTAAGTCAAATGGCAGAGTAAAGGTGAAATATATTAAAATGAGGACAAGGAGGCAGCCTTAAACTGTGATTCAATCTGGACCAAGCCTTCCATCAGTCTCTGCTGCTTCACAGTAGGGGCTACAGTGACAAAGTATGAAACTGAGGGCGAGTCCATATACTGCAGCCATGTAGAACACTCTATGAAAACTCCCGGTCAATGGCCACATGGAACTGGATTCACAAAGATTGCACATTAAAACTGCAAGACGTTTTAAATTACACCAGTCTGTCTAGCTGGCATTACCACATTAAATGGGCTGTGGATCAGTGGAAGCTTAGCCAGCTTGCTACTAAGGGAAATGCCTGGGAAAGATTTTACGACGTATGACAGAAGAGAGCTGGGTGGTGTTGTAGGTTAGTACACTGCCTTTTCATCTGTGGGCCTTGTGTTCAATTCCAGCTGAGACTGAGAGGATGAAAGTTTTACAAAGACTCCTTTGTAAGGTTAATTTGTGTTTGGCTGCCATTCAATTCTCAGGCTTAGTTAATGATGCTCAGATGCCTCACCCGCCCATCACAGTCACAAAGCATGATAACCCTCAGTGTTGGTTTTTACATGACCACATGGGTGGGGGACCTGAGGGTTGGTGGTACTCCCCTCAGTCCCCCAGTGCTTGGAATGAACGCAACCACGAAGACAGTCAGGATTAGAAGGCATAGAATTTGGACAGAACACGATAGAAAAGCATAAGATCAACCCACCACCCTACTCTGGGAAGAAAGGTCAGTGTACAGGCAACCAACTTCGAACAGATCTGCCCACCAGCACTGCATGTGGGCTCAATTGGTGTACAGCTGAGGAAGTCCCACCCTCTGAAGCTGCCTGCCAAACTGATTGGTAGCTGCAACAGTCCTGGCAATGCCAGAGCATCGCAGTACTTTGAAAGAAAAAATAGGAGTATCTGTATGCCATTCAGCCCTTCGTGTTTGTTCTGCCATTCAACAGAGTCATAGGGATGTACAGCATGGAAACAGACCCTTTGGTCCAACTCATTCATGCCAACCAGATATCCTAACCTAATCTAGTCCCCTTTGCCAGCAATGGGGTCCTATCCCTCCAAACCCTTCCTATTCATATACCCATCCAGATGTCTTTTAAATGCTGCAATTGTACCAGCCTCCACCACTTCCTCTGGCAGCTCATTCCATACATGTACCACCGTCTACATGAAAAGGTTGCCCCTGAGGTCCCTTTTATATCTTTCCCCTCTCACCCTAAATCTATGCCCTCTAGTTCTGGACATCCCCATTCCAAGGAAAAGACCTTGTCTATTTATCCTATCCATGCCCCTCATGATTTTATAAGCCTCTATAAGGCCACCCCTCAGCCTCTGACACTCCAGGGAAAACAGCCCCAGCCTGTTCAGCCTCTCCCTATAGTTCAAACCCTCCAACCCTGGCAACATCCTTGTGAATCTTTCCTGAACCCTTTCAAGTTTCACACCATCCTTCCAATAGGAAGGAGACCAGAATGGCACGCAATATTCCAAAAGTGGCCTAACCAATGTCCAGTACAGCTGCAACATGACCCCCCAACTCCTGTAGTCAATAATCTGACCTATAAAGGAAAACATACCAAATGCCTGCTTCACTATCCTATCTACCTGTTACTCCACTTTCAAGCAACTATGAACCTACACTGCAAGGTCTCTGTTCAGCAACACTACCCAGGCCCTTACCATTCAGTGTATAGGTTTACTTTTCTGATTTACTTTTCCAAAATGCAGTATCTCACATTTATCTAAATTAAATTCCATCTGCCACTCCTCAGCCCATCGGCCCATCTGATCAAGATCCCATTGTACTCTAAGGTATGATTTGGAGCTGCCAGTGTTGGACTGGGGTATACAAAGTTAAAAATCACACAACACCAGGTTATAGTCCAACAGGTTTAACTGGAAGCACACTAGCTTTCAGAGCACCGCTCCTTCATCAGGTGATTGCGATGAAGGAGCGGCACTCCAAAAGCTAGTGTGCTTCCAATTAAACCTGTTGGACTATAATCTGGTGTTGTGTGATTTTTAACTTTGTACTCTGAGGTAACCTTCTTTGCTGTCCATGACGTCACCAGTTTTGTCATCTGCAATTTATTAACTATACCAACTATACATGATCATGGCTGATCATTCAACTTTTTGTTTATTCATTTTTATGCGATGTGAGCATTGCTGGCTGGGCCAGCATTTATTGCATGTCCCTAGTTGCCCCTTGAAAATATGGGGGTGAGCTGCCTTCTTGAACTGCTGCAGTCCACCTACTGTGGGTTGACTCACAATGCCATTAGGGACGGAATTCCAGGATTTTGACCCAACGACAGTGAAGGAACGGCAATGTATTTCCAAGTCAGGATGGTGAGTGCCTTGGTGGGGTAAAGGACTTGAAAGTGGTGATGTGCCCATGTATCTGCTGCCCTTGTCCTTCTAGATGGAAGAATTCATGGGTTTGGAAGGTGCTGTCTGAGGATCTTATAGATAGTACACACTGCTGCTACTGAGCATCGGTGGTGAAGGGAGTAGATGTTTGTGGATGAACCGTCCAGTGTTCAATTAATAATATGCAAGCATATTACAATTCAGTACTGTTCAGTCTGAGATTGCACAGAGAATAATCAGGAGACTGATATTCAGAACAACAGGGAACATCTGGAGTATCTTGGTTTCTTCTAAAAAATGAAAATAGATGATTAAAAGGTCATTTGTAGAGAACTGCAGAACAGTAAATGTAAATAAAACATTCTATTAAAATCACAACACCAGGTTATAGTCCAATAGGTTTATTTGGAAGTACTAGCTTTCGGAGCACTGCTCCTTCATCAGGTAGCCAGCACTCCAAAAGCTAGTACTTCCAAATAAACCTGTTGGACTATAACATGGTGCTGTGTGATTTTGAACTTTGTCCACCCAAGTCCAACACTGGCACCTCCACATCAAACCTATAGCTTAACAGCGACACATTGAAGTGCAGATCACAACATCAGAAAATATCCTAATTTCTGATCCTATGATGAATAGGTGGTCATTATTGAAGCAGGTAAAGATGGTTGGGTATAGGATATTACCCTGTGGAAGTCCTGCAGGGATGTCCTGGAGCTGAATTATTTCATCTCCAATAACCACAATCATAATCTATGTGATTTGATTTGATTTGATTTATCATTTGTCAAATGCACCTGGAGAAGAAATTAGATAACCACTGAATTAATAGATAGGAAGCAGGCTGTTTGAATCAACCGAGCTATGAGATGTTTATGTTTCGCAAGAGCTTCCTCCATCTCCATCTTCCTCCATCATGCAAGGTGGTGGAGACAGAAGATTAGGTAGTGTTCAGGCTGCTGGCCACTCCACTCCTCTTTGGCTAAGGGGTCGCATCCCTCCCTTCCTTTATTCTTTATTCTTTTTATTATCATTATTTATTAATTTCATCGTTTGTATCAAATTCATCTTTTCTTTGTTCTGCGGCTGAGGTGCAGCAGTTTTGGTTGGACAGCCCCAGGTCATCAGCGGTTTCAACAAGGCAGCAGTCCTCACCTGTTGGACTGGCCCCGGAACTCGGCAGTTGGATAGGCCCCGATCCTCAGCAATTGGATAGGCTCCAATCCTCAGCAGTTGGACAGTCCAACTTATACACATTTTATTGTATTTTCACAAATACAAGTAACAATAAAGTGCTATCTATCTATCTGTCTTCATCCAATCCTATCAGCATAATCTTCTATTTCCTTCCATGCCATGTACTTGGCTTTAAAATCCAGCTTCCACTTACATGCATCTAGCTGGTCACCTCAGCTATTTCTTGTTGCAGTGAGTTCCACATTCTAAGCACTCTCTGGGTAAAAAAGTTTCTAGTGAATTTATAGTTAGATTTACTAATAACTATCTGATTTTGTGATCTACACAAGTGGAAATACAGTAAAATCCTACTGTTTACATCTATTATTCTTGAACTCACTTATCGACAAAAAGCATTCTGAGCACTGTAAAGCCCATTTAACATCAGTTCACATATTCATGATTATTATAGGAAACAAACTACACAGTAGGAGGTGTCACTCAGTAATGTCATTATTTGTGATGTCTTAGCTTACTTTTTTGTTATCTCAAACATGTGAAAATGCATCACATTGTTTCAACTTACCTCGAGTCATTTTGAAATCGACATAAACAGCAGCTTGCAAATAACAACTTTGATTCTTCAGCCTGTTTCTGTCACTAGCTGGTAATGAAAAATGACACATAAAAAACAAAAATGTTTCTCCTATTCTCTATCCTAAATCCTTACTTCAACTCTAATTCCTTATTCTAGACAGCATCGCTAGAAAGAATCTAATCCTATACATTCAGTCTCATCCAATGATAAATTTAAATACTTCTTTCAAATCTCTAATTTCCATATCTCTGAGGAAAACAGTCCCAATTTCTCTATATTTATTTTCCATCATACCAGCAGCATCTGAGTACTCTCTCTAAAGCCTCAATATCCTTCCTGTACTATAGAACCCAAAAATGTATACAGTGGTCCAACTGTGGTCTTAACAAGGTTTTACATAGATTCCCCATTATGTTTAATTTGATATTCTAAAACATGTCCTGTATAAACTTACTTTTAACTTTCTTAGTACTTTCTCCAACTGAGGTGCTGATTTTAATATTTTGTGAAACTAAAGACCCTCAAAAGCCCATCACTTCATTAAAATATAACTATCAATTTTAATTTTTAAACCAAGATGTACCACTTCATATTTACATTGATTTCCAGTGACCAGCTTTTTGCTCATACCATCAGTGTGTTAATATCCCCTTGCCTCTTCCTTCAGTCCTCTGAACTCTATATTGTTATAGCATTGTCTGCCATTTGAACACCATGGCTTATACCCATACTACTAATGTAAACAATGAATAGAAAGAAGCCCAATACAAAATCCTGAGGAACATAATTATCCACTTGTAATTGCGCTAAGGAGTCAACCTTAACCTCGCATTATCTTCGGTACCTCCTTCTAACCAGGACTTTAACCAAATTGTCCTTAATTAATCTTCTTTAATACATCTCCTGTGCAATTTCACCCTTGCTTTCAAATCTACCCTTGTCCTCAGTTTCCCTATCTTTGTAATTTCCCCCAGCCCCAAACCTCTGAGTTATTTATCTGAACCTCCCCTAATGTTCCCTCTTAAGTATCACTGATTTTAATCATTGCTGATTGGTGGTCATGGCTTTACTTACCTGGGCCCTAAATTTTGGAATATGTTATTAACATCTGCCTCTTTCTCCATCTTCCCTTCTTTAAGATGATTTGTAAACCCTATCACTGCCATTTGCCCTAACCATTGTCTGTGAGGCGCTGTGCCAAACATTGTTTTATGATATTCCTGTGAAGACCTTGGGTTGTTTTATTACATTAAAGACACTATGTAATTAAGAGTTATTGTTGATGTTATTGGTACCTCATCAAAGGGTTTCTGTCGATCCATATACACTACATCCCTGCATTTCTCCTATCCACTATGTCTACCACTTTCTCAAATAACTCTAACAACTTCTTCAGCACAATTTTCTGTTCTGAAGCATTGGAAAATAGCAACTATAAAATAAATACAGTATAAAAATAGAAAGATAGGTAGAGTCTGAGATAAAGCTTCTGGCAAAGTTCAACAAGATAAGAAGAGATCCAGATTAAATCAGCCAAACTGAGAAGTTATCAAGCAGGTTTATAGGTCTTCAAGTACACGGCAGACTATGTATATTTATAAATACACTCCTCTATTATAAAAAGGTTTTCTGAAGAATAATGATGTCTAAGTATTGAGATTAAGAGTGAATGGAAATTTAATAGGGAAACATAGAAAGTAGGTAAATGCTTCATTGTGAAGTACAACATAATCAAATTTACCCTCCCCACTAATCTCCAACTGTGTTAACCTTTATTATACATGATCACATTTATCAATCCTAATCTGTATTCACCCTTCTAACCAACAAACCCATTCAATAATCTTGAACTACAACCATCCTTATAACTGGTAATCCAATTAAGTTATCTCCAATTATAACTATCGTTATTATCAATAACCCTATTCAATAATCTCCAACTATAACCATCCTTATAACCAAAAATCCAAATAAATAATCTCCAACTTAATTATCCTTATGACCAGTAATCCCATTCAATAATACCGACTACAATTATCCTTATAACTGGTAATCCCAACCAAACATCTCCAACAGTAATTATCCTTATCACCGATAATTTCATACAAGAATCCCCCAACCGTTTTTTAAAATTCATTCATATGATGTGGGTGTCACAGGCTAGGCCGGTATTTATTGCCCCAGAGAGCGGTAAAGACCCATTGCTGTGGGTCTGGGGTAAATGTAGGACAAACCAGGTAAGGAGGGAGGATATCCTTCCCTCAAGGATACTAATGAACCAGATGTATTTTGCTGACAATCAACAATAGTTCCAACATTAGACTCTTTTTTTGCATTGAATACAAATTCATTCTGACATGGCATAATTTCTACCCCAGTCCCCGAAACTGCCGAGCTGGAGTTTATCATCTGAGCCCTTTATAAAGTAGACTCTAAATAATAATTACATAAAAAGGAGGGGACCACTTGTGGCGCAGAGGTAATGTCAAAGAACTGTCCATCCCGGGCTGAGACTAGCCTTGATATGTCATGAGTACTGGCTCTATTTTGGTGTTCAATAATAAATGAAGTTTCTTTTCAGTTGGGCTTCCTGAGTATTACACTGGCAACAAAATCAAGAAAAGGTTTGTACAGCCTTGCCTTTCATTAAACCTGGTACGACCATGATGGGAAAATATTGAAAATACTGCTGTTTGTGAAACTGGAACCGTATGGTGTGAGTGTGAAGGATTGGCCCCAGTATACCAAAAGAATTAGATACTTTTTTCAGGCAAATGGAATAGAGGGGGATCATCGATAAAAAGTCATCCACCCGACTGCTTATGGATGACGACACTCAGTATCCACCTGTGCCAGAATCAAAACCTTTTGACAAACTGACACCAAGCCATCTGTTGTATTGAGTGTTGCAGGTTTAGCAAGGCCAATAGACTTCCTGTGGAACCAGTTACTGAATTCTTGATGAGACTGTGGAAATTTACGGAACATTGAGTTCCATCAGCACTCCAGGAAATGTTAAGGAATCGGTTACTCTGTGGAATTAGTAATATTGTGACCCAAAGGAAGCTACTGACTGAACCAGATTTGGACCTTAAGGAATCCACAGAACTGATCCTGTCCCACAAAAATGTGGAAGATGGGGATCAGGAATTTCAGTGGTTGATGGATAGCACTGAAGGGCAAAGCCACCTTAAGGCAGGGCTTTGTAAATAAATCAGCCCAACGATGAGGAATTAACACAGCTAAATTACATCACTGTTCCCAAAGTGGCCCCAGTTAAGAGAAAACTTTGGGTAAATAGCCATCCTTTTAACATGGAGGTAGACACAGATAGCTCTGAATCTATTGTTGGGGAGGAAACCTCCAGGAAGCTCTGATGGGCCATCTTGCCTTTAAGCATGCAAGACACCAAGGCTAGATTGGCCACATGCACTGGAGAGCCCTTACGTATTATTAGGAGCACTGCAACGCCAATTATGTCTGGACAAGACAGTTCAACTTCCCTTACAAAGGGTAGATCCCAAACTTTTGGGAAGGCACTAGGTTTAGAAATCTGACAATTCCATCCATCCCTATGGATATTATGAGTTGATAGTCAACAGACTTTCCCACTTAGACAAGCATAGAAGACTTGTATGAAAAGTTGACTGAGGGTCACATATCCTCTAAATTAAGCCATGCCTACCTCCATCTGGAGCTTGAGGGTCATCCAGGAAGTATGTTACCATAATTACTTTCAAAGGACTGTATGAGTACACTCGCTTGTCCTTTGGAGTGTCTTCAGTTTGTGTCACTTTTCAAATGGTGATAGAGAACATCCTCCAAGGGGTGCCCAGAGTGGTGGTCTATCTGGATGATGTTGTAATCTCAGGAGCTACTACGAAGGAACATTTGGAGAGATTGCAGGAGATCTTACAGCAATTTTCTGTGGTTGCCATCCAGCTAAAAAGGGAAAAATGTATGATCCAGGCATGTACGTTAATGTACCTCGGATACAGGATTGACAAGAACGGATTACACCCTGTTGAAGAGAGAGTGAAGGCAATAAAAAGGGCTCCAACTCCAAAGAACACAACAGAGTTGAAGTCTTTTCTAAGTCTCATAAATTACTGTGGGAAATTCTACCCAACCTGGTGACCCTGAAAGCACCTCATGTCCTGCTAAAAAAAAAGGAGTGGTTGTGGAAAATGCCACAAAAGAAAGCCTTTTCAAACATCAAATAACAATTAATATTGACAAATATATTAGCTCACACACATGGCAAAATCGGAGGAGAAGGCCACAAAAATCACATCGACCTCTGTCAGTGGGAATCCTCCACAGACATGCTACCATTGGCATCCTGCAAATGGGAAACTCTGTCCACTGGCCTTGGACTCAGAGCTGGAGACAGAGGCAGTGGAAGCTCAGTTGGAGGTCACCACCAAGGAAGAGCTCCCTGCAGTGACTCTGCAATGGTCTTCACATAAGAAACAATCACCTACATATTATACACCCCTCATTCAGACCCGGAGGACAGAAATGGGACCATGTGCAAGGTAATGCAGAACTGGGGTAGAGGGGAGCCACGGACTTGGGTTGGTGGTGTGTGATAACCCCATGGGGTTTAATTACATCTCCTCGTGGAACTCATTGAGAATGAGTTCTCTTAATAACAGGCAATGGCGTGCCCAACTGGAACTCATCACCTGAGCCCCTTATAAAACAGATTCAGGGATTGGTCTGCAGAACTGTCTGTACTGGCCAGGACTAGCCTTTGTATGCTGGTGGGACTGTTCAAGGTTTCAACAGCTAATGATGCTCCTTTCCAGTCAGGCTTCCTGAGTTATTGCTCTTCCTGAACAGCATTTTCTACTTTCTTTTTGGTTTCCAACAGCTGAAATATTTTGATTTTTTTTGTTGGTAAGATCCGCTCAGGCTCTATGCCTCAAGTATTATCTTTCTGGGCAGTGAAGGAGGGGCAATATCCACAACTTTTTAAAATGCTGCCTTATCCTGTGCTGTTCCATGACAATGCAATAGAAAGATTTGGGAACAACAGGAGTAGTCCTGGGGTGCCAATACCTTTGGGCTAGGCTTAGAATGGCCTTTATAACTTGTTACAACACGACAGCAAAACTCTGAAATATTTTAGCATGCATGGTATACGAGGTTCTTGTAAGAGATAGTGGGAGCCCGTTTCCCAGCGGGTGGGTTTCGGCGTTTATGACAACAAACAGGGTACTGCGCATCCACACGGCACACTACCACCCAATCTGGCTATGCAGTGGTCCAGGTGTTCAAACGTAGCATGAGAAAGCAAACCGCAGGATCTTTGGAAACAAAGCTGTTCCATGACAATGCATTAGAAAGATTTGCTAATTGAGAATGCCATACCCTGCTTCTCAGAAAACCCCAAAAGTAGCATGAGAAAGCAGGATCTTTGGAAATGAAGCTTGTTTCCTCTTCAACCGCAAAACAACATTGCAGGGGACGACAGGAGTAGTCCCGGGAAGCCGACAGCCATTGTGGCCCTTTTTTTTGGGTTTCTCATTTTAATTCAACCTTGCCGCCCAAATTTGGGAAAATCAGGCTAAGCCTAGTCTGAAGGAGTTGGCCCCCCAGACTACTCCTGTAGTTGAAGAGATGGTATCAGAGTAAAGGACTGCAAGGTTTTGGTGTTCAGGTATCCTGTTGGCAGGTTGTCTGCAGCACCGAAGAACTATAAAAAGCAGAAGAAAATTATCTATGAAATGTTTTCCAGAAAAACGGGTACCCAATGAACACAATCCACCGATTCCTCAGAAACAAACCCAAACAAGATACAACACAACCAAAAACTATAGCCACGTTACCTTACATCAAAGGTGTATCAGAAATGGCTTCCAGACTACTCAGGCCCCTTGACATCATGGTAGCCCACAAACCTACCAACACACTTAAACAGCGACAAATGAACCTAAAGGATCCATCACACACTACCTGCAAAACTAACATCATTTACAAGATACCATGCAAGAACTGTAAAAAACACTACATCGGACAAATAGCAGAAAACTTGCCACCAGGATACATGAACACCAACTGGCCACCAAAAGACACAACCCACTGTCACTAGTTTCTATACATACAGACAAATAAGGACACCACTTTGACTGGGATAACACACACATCCTAGGACAGGTGAAACAAAGACACGCACGAAAATTGTTAGAGGCACGCCATTCTAACCAGAACTCCATCAATAAACACATCAATTTAGATCCTATCTACCTTCCCTTGGAAAAAAAACTGGAAATGACATCACCCACCTTAAGAAACCAAGACCTATAAAAAGAGACCACTAGTGCTTCACCGGAGACTCTCACTGATGATGTTACCAAGTATGTTGACGAAACGTCTGAAAACAAACCTTCAAGCTCAGCGAACTAACTTACATAGTTATTTTTCTTTAAATGATGAGCTGTGATTTGGAATGTCCTCTTGAAAGGGTTCCAAAGAATATTCAATCGGAATACTAAAATAAACTTGGATAAATACCTGAAAGGGGACAATTGACAAAGATATGGAGGGAGAACATAAAGCAGTGTTCATTCTTAACTCTACCAAGGAGCCAGGACAGACAACATGTGCTTCATTGATTACATTGTCACAATCAGCCAACAGCAAATCCAAAGTTGTATTGGCCAATCTGTTAAACCAAGGACCCGGTTGCTTTTCAGGTGAATGTAAAAAGGTCCAGTGGCATTATTTTGAACAATAGCATGAGTTCACAACCAATAGTTATTCCTCAATCAATAGCTCACAGAAAAAGATTACTGGTCTCCAATCAGTGGCTGATTTGTTTTGCTATTTGCTATAATTCCGTAAATTATAAGTGTGATCACCCTTCAAAAGTGCTTCACTGGTTGTAAAGCATCTTGAGGTAAACTGGCAATGTGAAAATAGTTTTTTTTTACTAAACAAATCACTTTCTTTCTTTCCAGCAAAACAAAATCATTCCCAATCGAGTGCATTAATCACCAGCATTCAAAAAATTTCAGGTTCCAATAAAATCTTTCATTCCGCCTGTCTCAGTTAATCCAAGCAACAGATGCACTCAGATTTCCTTTTCCAGCGTGTAATTTGGAAGGGGCTACAGACTCACTAGCTTTCAAAATATTTAGAGTACTGCATTCAGTTCTACACATTGCTCCACAGGCAGGATGCCTTGTCCTTGGAAGGACTATAGTACAGATTTGTCAGAATATTACCACCTCACAAGTGGTGAAATTATGGAGCCAGGTTGCACAGATTTTGGCTTGAATTCAATATAAATGGAGAAGATTAAGAGATGATGTAATTTTGATCTTTAAGGTGATTAATAAGTTAATAGAGTAGATAGATGCGGGCAATTGGAAGACTATTGAGATGTAACCTTCACATCAGAGCCAAGTAATGTCAAGAAGCATCCCTTCTCACAAAGGGTAGTGGAAATTGGGAACTTTCTCTAGCTCAGAAAGCTGTGAAGGCTGAGGTTCAGTTGAAAGCTTCAAAACTGAGAATGATATATTTTTGTTGGACAGCCATATTAAGAGTTAGAGTGTGTACGTGGAGTTACAATACAGATCAGCTGTGGTCTAATTGAATGAGGGAACATCTCAAGATGATGAATGGTTTCTTTTTATTTCTAGGAGTAAATCACCCCAATCCTCTAAACTCATGAAAACGCAAACCAAACTTGTGCTACTTCCTAGTTTAACTTCTTAAGACCCAGTTCCATTCATTCTACTGAAGTGCTGAAGGAATATCAGCTCTCCTGAACAGTTATCTCATGACAGCCTTGTATGACAGGGGAGTGATAGGGCAATAATAGAAAAAGATCCTCGGTCAAAGTTTGGCCTTTTATATGAGAATGACTATTTTTATATTGCACCTGTGGGAAATGATTTTTACTCTACAATAAACTCATACCTAATAGGAGTTTTCAAGTTTATGAAATGTTTCGATAGATGCAGTATTTCAATACAACATATTACCACTGGATGGAAGATCAAATCTTGAGATAATCAAAACAATATAGTCACCAAGAAACTAAAGAGAAGAAGCCCATTATCTAGGGAGTGGTGATTGATGTTGCCACAGTAACTATTTACAAGTTACATAAATAATATGAATCTCATCTGGTTATAAACAGGGATGGGATAGATTGGGATGGATTTCCAAGGAGGACAAGAGACTGAGGGGAACATAATTAAGATGTATAACATTATGAGAGGCATAGACAGGGCAGACAGGAGGAAACCTTTCCCCCTGGTGGAAGTGACAGGGGGCATAAATTTAAGGTAAGGGACAAGAGGGTTAGAGGGACTATGAGGAAAAAAGGTTTTTCATTCAGAGGGAAGTGGGAATCACTGCCTGAAAGGGTAGTAGAGACAGAAACCCTCATAACATTTAAGGAGTATTTAAATGTGTGCTATTAGTGTTAAGACGTACAAGGCTATGGGCCAAGTGCTAGAAAATAGGATTAAAATAGTTAGGTGATTGAGTCTGCGCCAGTCAAAAACAATGGGCTGAAGGGCCTTTTTCTGTGCTGTGGACCGCTTTGATGTTGTGAGGGAGAAGGGAATAAAGGATTCTGCTGATCAGGAAGAACAGCCAGAGGCTCGAATAGTGCTTACATGTTCATATGAATTGTCTGGGCCAAATGGTGATGTTTCTGTACTGTATTTTCTACATAACCTATGTTGGTGCTGTGAGATTTAAACTGCAAGGTTGTTTGTTGACCAAGATTGCCCTCTTTTGTGCAACATTGAGAATTGCAGTATTGGCAAGCCTCCACTTTACTCCAATTCCACACGTAGTCAGTGCTGGCTTCTGTCCAAAGCCAGTCATGAGACTCGACAGCTGACAAAGGAATATTCAACAAAGGGTATTTTTTGCTGCAGTTAAGTAGATGTTGTCACTAATATGGCATCTAAAGCTGTACAAGTGCTGGGCACAGAATTCCTGTTAATAAAATACCATTTTTGTCAATGAAAAAAGCCCTGTTCTTTTAAAGAGGGCTTGTATTATTTTAAAAAGGGGTGTGTGTTGCCATGACAACAGACAACGGAGACCATACTGATGCGATCAGAGAGGCAATGGCTTCACCAGCTACATCCAGCAGTGCACAATGGAATTACTTTGTTTCAATCACCGGATTGAATTTTAATGGTGAAAGTTGCATTTCAATAAATAGCAAGCACCAAGAGAAAGCATTTTCTCCCCACCCCCTACCTTCAACTGCTAACCAAGTCAGCTCTTGTGTGAAATGGAAACAGCCAGCTATTTGCAAGCTGTCGTGCCTTTCTCACTGAGCAATGGCACCTCCTAATCTATTGGTTATGTACTGGCTAACAGCTAGTCCTGGCATTTAAGAGGGATGCAGATAAATAAAAAGAGCAGCCCCTAAAGCAAGATGTGACAACAGCAGCAACCTCATACAGCAGCTGCTAGGCTCTGTTGTCTGAGCACTGCTGTCCTTTCGAAACAATAAAAAAAGAGTGGGAAACATAACTTGGAACTTGCGATGAGAAAGAAGTGTTCAAATCATGAAAAACAAAGAGAGTCTGTGTACTGAAGGATGCAGAACAGAAGCAGGTAGTTGTAATGGAGGTACAGCACAGCAAGTCTGAGAGATAACATGGGGGCGGATTCATATTCCAAAATAGAAAGTTCAGGAAGCATAATAGAAGGTCAATAATTATATAGCACATTTAACCGTAATATAGCCTCCAAAGGTGTTTTGCAAGAACATTATCAAACAAAATTTGGCACAGGTCAATTTTTTTTTAATGATTTCAAGCTTTCCCCAGCTCACGAGACAGTCAAATCCATGTCTGTCCATTTAAAATATCTTCCAGCTCACAGGACTAAGGGGGAAAAAAAATAGCTGGCATTCAAAAAATCCCATGTATACTCAGGAGGGGAGGAGGGAGTTCAATTGAGAAAGGGAGATGGCGGTAAATGAATTAGAAGCAAAGGATGCCTATAATAGGGGAGCAGAATTAATGAGGTTTGTGATCAAGCAGGTCCGGGAGGGGTGAAGGAGGTGGTGGTGGTGGTGGCGGCGGGGAAAAGGGTTGGGAGGGGACCCTTAATGGCTACTTCATTCAGGCATGCTGTATACAGTACACATATTATCCCTTTCCTCAGCCTGGGTGACCTTGACCTATATATACCTAGATCCAATAAGCAGCTGACTTGAGGTGGCTCGCTTCCCACAAGTGAATGACTAACAGAGTCAATAGGAGCCAACGTGCAATCTGACATGTAGTGCAGGAAAGCAGAGGCTGTTCAAAATTACTTCAGAGAGAGAGAGTGCGCTGAGTAGCTGTAAAGTCAGCCGTTTTCACAATATTGCTCTCACCCTCATTCAGCTGCTCAGCTCCATTCATTATTCATCGTGGCTTGATTAATTATTCATCATCATCTCATTCATTACTTTCTTGCTGGAATATATCATACACTGATCTCCCAACACTTCATGACTACTTTTTTACTCAAAGGAGTTGTTTTTCTCTTTAACCCTTTGTGTTCCCCTGATAGTATTAACAGCTTTTACTGGGTGGAATAGAAAAGGCTTGTTTTGAGTACAAGTCCAAGCTAAGCCACGACAAAGGGATGTAAGAAAGAATTTATATTTATCCTACAATGCTTTTTACTCCCTTAGATCAACCCAAAGAATGACACAGTCAAAGGAGTGCTTTTGAAGGATAGGCCTTGTTGCACTGTAGAAAATACAATGGACAATTTACACACAGCTTCAAATATCAAGGAAGTAATTGGCCAGATAAATATTTTATGTAATGTTGGTTAATGGAGACACATTGATCCAGAACATTAGGACAAACCCTCCCATTTCTCTATGAAGAGTACCAGGACTCATATCTCCACTTCAGAGGCCAGACAAGGTCATTGTCCAATCCACAAGTCAGCTCTTCAGCAACATTCCCTTTTATAGTTCTGGTTTAATGGTGTGGGTGACACACAGTCCCTTTAAATATTTTGGCATGTCAACAGGTAAGCACCAAACTGACTTTTGTGACTGGTGGGGGTATATAGTTTAGGGGAATATTGCTCCTCAGTACCTCAACATATTGCATTTCCAAATCGCAATCCTGGAGTTTAGAACCCAGAGCCTTCAATATCAGAGATGATATTGGTAGCACGGTGGCCTCACAGCACCAGGGTCCTGAGTTCGATTCCCGCCTGTGGAGTTTGCACATTCTCCCTGTGTCTGCGTGGGTTTCCTCCGGGTGCTCTGGTTTCTTCCCACAGTCCAAAGATGTGTAGGTCAGGTGAATTGGCCATGCTAAATTACCCACTGTGTTAGGTGCGTTAGTCAGGGGTAAATATAGGGTGGGGGAATGGGTTAGGATGGGTTTCTCTTCAGAGGGGCAGTGTGGACTTGTTGGGCTGAAGGGCCTGTTTCCACACTGTAGGGAATCTAATCTAATCTAAAAATGAGCGTACTATCAAGATGAGTAAAACAGAATTGTGACAGATATCAGGAGGCATTTTGTGTCCAGGTTGGATAGTAGAAGCGAAAGATCGAGAATCATAAATTAACAGATTAAGGAGCAAGAGTTGGATAAGTTGAACAATCCTATGTTTCTCCTTCCAATCTTTATGCATTGAGTCTTCACACATTGCTAACGAGTTTGTAATCTCTAGCTCTGGTATCAGGCCCAAAACTAAACCCCTCATTCTGCCCAACTATTGAGCAGTCCCACGTCATATAGCAAGGCATTTACCCAGTTTCAGTTATTCATTCTTAAAATATTAAGGGGAGATGTCTACAGCAACCAAAGTTAAAAGTAGAAAGTGATGGAGAAATGCAACAGGTCTGGCAACATCTGTCCGAAAGAGTCAATGAATTGAAAACTAAGGATTCAGTTTCTTTCTACACAGGGGCTGCCACACCTACTGAGTTTCTCCAGCATTTTTTGTTTTTATTTCAGGTCCCTGACATCTGCAGTATTTTGCTGATTGCTTGCTGTATCTGTAGATTAATTTTCTGGTAAACTCTTATCTCATATTTAAATCACTCCTTGTCCTTTCACTGCCCTACCTCTGCAACCTCCCCAACCTGCTAAACATCCAAGATCTCTGTGCTCTAATTGCATCTATCCACCATCGGTATCCATGCATTCAACTGCTTAGGCCCTAAACTTTCTTGGACTAAGTTTTAGCTACCTATTCTGGTATCTCTATTATATGGGTTAACCAAATTTTGTTTGACCATGATCCTTTAGGACACTTTTACATTAAAGATGTTATATAGAGTCAAATTATTATTGTGAAAATGTCTCTTGTCCTGATGTTCAACTTGGCCAATATTCCTCCTCAACTGCTGATATATTTCAGAGTAGTGGGATCATTTTTGAGTGCAAAATGTCTGGCACATTCATCTACATAACTAGCATGGCTGTACTTCAAAATAACTCACAAAAGCATAATATTGTACAACCATTCAGCCCATCAAGGTCAGTGCTGGCACTTCCAAAGAACAATCCAATTGATCCACTTGATCCCCTTCCCTGGTCTTTTCCCAAAGTCCTATAATGTTTGCTCTTTCAAGTATTTCTTGAGTTCCATGTTGAAAACTACAATTGAATCTGTCTCCATTGCCCTTTCAGGCAGTACATTCCAAATCCTTATCACTTGAAACATACAAATACTTCCCTAAGCCTTGGTTCTTATGCTAATCGCTTTCATTTACAACTTTTCGGGCTTTGGAAACAATTCTACTTATTAATCTAAATGTTTCATGATTTTAAGCATGCCAATCAAAACTCCTCTTGGCTGACTTTGTTCTAAGAACAAAACCAGTTTCTCCGTTTAATTATACTCCTTGATCTCTGCATGAAAACCACTGTGGGTCATTTCTAACAGATGGAATAAGGTACTATATAGAATCATAGAATTTTACAGTACAGGAAGGAGCCCATTCAATCTATCGTGTCTGTACCATTTCCCAAAATAGCTACCAAGCTTTCCCCACTCTCCAGCCTTATCTCTGTAGCCTTCTAAATTCATCACTTTCAAGTATATATCTAGCTCTCTTTTGGAACCTTCAGTTCATTCATGATCCTAACAGCTCTCTGAGTAAAGAAGTTTCTCTTCATCTTACTCCCAGATCTCCTGCTGACAATCTTGAAATTGTAACCCCTAGTTAATAACATATCAACTAGTGTAAATAGAATATCCTTCTTTACTCTTTCAAAGTTGATGATAATTTTGAACACCTCAATAAGGTCTTAATGTTCTATGTTCCAAGGAGACTAAGCCCAATTTCTCTATTCTTTCCCTGTATCTAAAATCCTTCATTCCGGGTATCATTCTAGTAAATCTCCTTTCGACTCTCTCTAGGGCCTTAATATCCTTCCTTTCAATAAAGTGCCCAGAATTGAACAGAATTCTCTAGTGAACAGATGAATGATTTGTACAGGTGTGTCATCACCAAATATCAGTCTTTCTTTTTATCTTTCATAACTTGCAACTGTATGTGATGCATGTGAAGCTCCTCTATATAGGGGAGCACTGCACGTAGTACCCACCCTTTATTCCCACATCCTCCTTTTTCCCATCACCACCTCCAAGTCCCTCTACTAACCACAACACCTCAGCAATGAGCACAAAGTGCCTGCTAAAATATTGTCCCTAATATCAGTCTTGGAGAATTGCCCAGTCACAGTCTCTTTCACAATTATCAACTAATGAAGAAAAATGTTTCCTCTTGAACAATCTTTAAGCTTTGAAAAATTTTGGGCATAGTATTTCAATGCAGAAATAAGGTATTGGCGCCCTCCAAAGGGAACAGCAGGAACAACATGCGTGTTTCCAAGTATTGGGTACTGAAATCCTGAAGAAAGGATATGGAATTTAGGCATTTTTTTTCAAATGAAGAAGAGCCTTTGGGAAAATCTCATTGAAGTTGAGCCAAACAACTTTTATCATGATGAGGACATTTTCAAATCCCAGAGGATACCCAGAGGTTAAGAACGAGGGAAAAAGAAGGGAAGTAAATTTTTATACAAAAGATGTACTAAAGTTATCGGGCAGATTAGTAGGACAAGGTGTAAGGTAGTCAACTCATCTGTTTCAGAGTGTTTTCTTAGATATTACATAAGAAGGGAAAGGAAGGGAGGGAGAAAAGTAGCTCTGGTCACCACATAGTCAAAAAGATATATTAGTCTTCAAGGGAGGGCAGTATAGATTTAATATAATTTTACCTGAACTTCAAACTTTAAATTACAAGGTGAGATTACAAAAACCAATGTTGTGTTCTTTGGAAATTAAAACTTTAAGGGGTGATCTGTTTAGGTCTTACAAGACATTCAGTGAACTGGTAAAGTACATTGAGGGAGACTATTTCTACTCATTGGAGAGTGTAAGTCATCATCTGAAAGCAAGAAATGCACCTTTTCAGGAGTAAGATTAGGAAACACTCTAGAGACAAAGTACTACACTTGCCTCTGAGTCAAATAGACAGGAAGACACTTTTCCTGTAAAGAGACCAATAATGCAGAAAGTATTAAGGGCATGGAATGCCCTACCTGCTAACGTAGTCAACTCAGCCACATTAGGGAGATTTTAAAAATCCTTAGATAAGCATCTGGATGATTTTGGGATAGTGTAGGGGGACAAGCTGAGAAGAGTTCATAGGTCGGCACAACATCAAGGGCTGAAGGGCCTGTTCTGAGCTGTATTGTTCTATGTTCTATGTTCTATAACTAAGGGGCATTGTTTCAAGATAAGGAGCAAGAGATTGACAGAATTTGAGGAAAAGAATTTTCACCCAGAGGATGGTGGGAATCTGGAACACATGATAGAGGCAGGAATCCTCAAGAAATTTAAGTAGTATCTGGATGAGCATTTGAAATTCTATAGAAGGCAAGGGTACAAGCCAAGTGCTGAAAAAAAGATAAGAATAAGTAGATTTTTAATGACTGGTATGGACACAATGGGCCAAAGGGCTTTTATCAGTCCTATAAAAATTCTGACCGTCTATGACTCTACGACAAAGGATGGTAGAAATTTCAAATTCTCTTTATCAAATGACGATGCTACATTAACTGTTAATTTTAACTCCTAGATTGTGAGAGTTTTGTTGACCAAAGATATTAAGGAAAATGGGGATTTGGCAGGCATATAAAGTTCATTTGCAGAGCAGCTGTGATTACAATGAATACAGAATGGTCTTAAAGCTGAGATAAAATCCCTACAATGTGGAAACAGACCATTCAGCCCATACCAATCCTTTGTGGAGCATTCCACACAGACCCACTCCAATCCCTGTAGCTCTGAAATTTCCATGGCTAATCGATCTAGCCTTCATATCCCTGGACACAATGGGAAATCTAGCATGACCAATCCACCTAATGTGCACATATTTGGACTATTGGAGAAAACCGGAGCACCCGGAAGAAATTCATGCACACTCAGTGAGAACGCGTAAATTCCACACAGACAGTTGCCCAAGGCTGGAATCAGACACAGTTCCCTGTGAGGTAACAATGCTAACCACTGAGCCACCATGCTGATCCTGTGTTCCTACATTCTTAACTGAGAGATCTACTTCTGGAATTCCACAGGAGTTGTCCCAATCTCTCCTCACTTCAGTAGTGGAAGTATTGGAGAGACTGTGTTAATAGGCATTTAAACTGAGCTTTGCTGATCTCCACCAAAATTACACTTGGCAATGCAGACATTCTATCCCATTGGAAAGGTACAATATGTTGAACTGAATCTTTTCTGGTCCTTTTCTGTCTAGCAAAGTCTCATTTTCTTGCCCTCACTGCTAATCAACCTTCCTTCTTAACAGCTTCTATAATGGCAACCAAGTTCAGACAGTGAAATAGCACTTCCTTTTTATATTGCCCAGGAAGGGGAAGCAACTTAAAAGCTGAAGATCCATGGTTATTCTGATGGACCACCCTTGTAGTTTTAGTATATGACTGTCAGAATAGCAATAAACTAACCAAAACCTGCACCCCAACTGGAGCTCAGAGAATCAGTCTCACAAGCCCAATCCACACAGTTGGAAACACAAACCAGGATAATGTTTTTATAGAATTACTGCAGTCATCATCAAAACAGTATGCCAACCATTTCTACAACATTGCTTGAGTTGTTTCTCAGCACAGCAACAAACTGCCAAACATGATAATTTGGTTACTATCTGGAAACCATACACTGTGTTATTTAAATAAAGATTAACATGTATCCATTTCTGAGCACTAATTATTATACAGTGGATGATGGTTAACCCTGGAGGGAACGAATGAAGCTGCAATACATGCAGCGTCTCATTTATGGGGTCTGACCACAGGTAGGGGCACCACAGCATTCCTTACTTGTGACTTCACCACTTCTTTTTCCACTGCTGTGGCTCACTTGCCCCAGAGTCAGAAGCTTGTGGGTTCAAGGCTCACTCCACAAAACTGAACACAAAAACCTAAGCTGACACTCCTGCACTACACTATCAGGATAAGATATGGGATCTGGAAGGCTATACTGGAGCTGGCAGCAGTGCAGAGAAGGCTCACTAGGTTGATCTTAGGTATAGAGGAGGTGTTGAGTAGATTAGGCCTGTATGTATTGGTGTTTAGAAGAATGGCAGGAGATCATATTGAAACATAAAAGATTCTGAGGGGGTTTGGAATGGAGTGATTTGGAGAATTGTTTCTCCTTGTGGGACAGTCTAGAACCAGAGGGCATAATCTCAGAGGAAGGGCAGAGTTAGTTAGGGCATTGATAAGGAGGAATTTCTTCTCTCAAAGTGTGATAAATCTGTGGACTTCTTTACCAAAGAGGGCTCCAGATGCTGGGTCATTAGGAATATTTAAGACTGAGAACAATCATCAAGGGTTTTAGGGAAGACACAAAAATGGAGTTGAGGTTTATCAGATCAGCCACGATCTCATTGAATCTCATCGATGAGCTGAATGGTCTACTTCTGTTCTTAAATCTTGTGGTCTAAGGCCCATTCTGCCTTTATAGAAGAATGTAAAAAGTCTTAAGTGACTACTTTGATGATCAGCAGGAGAGCTCTAATATTTATCTCTCAACAAATGCCACTAAGAATGAGATGATCTGGTCATTATCACATTGCTATTTGTGGGTTCTCTTTGTGGTTGCATAGCTCAGTATATCATTTGCTTTGCGACTGCTCATAGCACACCGTGCAGCAAATTCAATGGGATAAGTATTGGCTGAAGTCAAGCATCACAGTGTTTACCAGGGACAGACCTTGGATCTCCATTGGCTGTAAGCTTCTGTACAAGAATGGCCTGAAGTCAGCTAACATAGCCCACTCTGCGCTTAAATTCCCACTTGGAATTATCTGAATGGGTACTAATGTTTCTAATTGCTGAGATTAGTCTTGACATCCAGTCGACTGAGTAAACAAGGCCTGATTTTCCTAATAGTTGACACGAATCAATGCAAAATCACAGGGAGTGTTTTCCCAAGTTTATACTCAAAGCAAAAATCCAATACAGTTCATCGCACTACAAAGGCACCTGGATGCTGCAAAATGTGGAACACTTGGTGGGCTGAATCTGGGTGTGGGTCCAGTCAATGACCTGAAGTGTGTGTCTGAGCTAGTCTTTTTGTCACTAGGAACTCCACAGTAATGTCAGTCAGGGAAAAGAGTGCTGGCCTAAAGCTCAGGAAGAGTCGCGTGTAAATTATGTTGAGAATCACTTTCAAAACATAAAAGTGTGGGAGGCCTGTGGTTACTGCAGCTTTACATGGAGTCTGATACATGACACAGACTAAACTTCTTAAAATAAAATCCTTGTTAGGTTACACTCAACACTAACATATCTATCTCTGTAAGTCTATCATTTTAAGTCTTCTACAAAGTACCTTTAATTACACAGTTCTCTTCTCTTTGAAACTCTTGTGAGGTGATGTGGCCTCTTCAGAAAAGAGGTCATTATGAAACTGATGTCCATAGTAGATAAAAAACAGATGGTCAAGGCTTATTTTAAAGACATCTGCTCGGCATTGCTTGTTTTAGGCTTTGGTACTGAATTGTGGTTTATCCAGTAATGGATCATTGGCAGCATATCAACAGGCTAGCATGCATAAAAACATGTGTCAAAGATGAGAAACAGCCCTTTGGCCCATTGAATGGCTCAGTTTTTACTATCTGGAAGTTTCTTTCAGAGCATTTATCTTTTTCTCCACTACCCTTGCCTACTCAGCAGTCCAAACATTTCCCACTTCTTGACCAAAGACATCCTTTCTAGTATCTGCTTTACTTTTAATATACCTCATCAGTCCACCTTAAGACATTTAAAACCCCTCTATGGAGTTTCCCTTCTTAAGCACATTCTCTTTCAACTGTAGCATTTGACTCAAAGTTCATCACTTTTACTCTTGTCTTAAGTCCAAATGTTGTTTATCCCGATAACATCCAACACATTTTCCAGGTGAATTGCCACAGCTGAACCTAGTACTTCCAAATGTGGTAGTCCCATTTGTCTAAAGTTCAACAGAGACAATACATCAAAAGTACTGTGTTGGTTGTGAAGTACATCAGGATTTCCTGAATTTGTGAAAGGTGCCGTAAAAATACAAAGTTTTACTTTCAACAAAGTTTCTCAATTGAAAAATAAAAGTAAACCTTCAGCATAATGTAGACTTTCTTAATTGCTTTGCTCCAGTCATGGGAAGGCTACATACTTTCACATCAATACAACTCTGACCACTTCCAATAGGACTTTCCTACATTATGTTCTACACCTCATGATCTTCCTCCTTTCAATTTCTTCCACTCTCCTACTTTCTCTTTCCCTCTCTCATCCACTTCTCTTTAGGGTTTCAGTTCTTGCCAGGTCTACAGCCATTGGTTCTATACCTACAAAACTTTATGAATGGTGCAAACAGAGTGCTATTTCATAACTGTGTGGGAACAGTAAAGAGGGAAGAGAATTTTAATCTGTAGATTATTAAAAATGGACACGTTCCAAATCTTGCAGTACAGAAAGAAGCCACGAAGTACCACTGTAATTCTGCTGACTCTTTGAAATGAATATGCATTAGTCTCAGTATCTTGCCCTTTCTCCAAACCCCTGTAATGTTTTCCATGTTCAAGTGTTTGTCCAATTCCTTTACGGCAGCAGGTAGAGAATTTGCTCCCACCACACTTCTGGGAACGGGTTGGACTAGAATGCAGGCTCACTGAAGGAATGGATTTGAAGGGTTTATGGTTGGAGGGGGTAGTTGAAGGAATACATGGTTGATGACCAGGTGTATGTTTATGAAGCAATAGCCAGATAGTGTGAGTCAACAGCCTGCAGAGGAGCGAGAGGAAGAATACTGTTGCATCAAATTTAACCTTGGTGCAGTACCCTTAAAGCTCACCTGGACAGCTGCTTTAGGGCAAATCAATCTTGCAGTAAATGCAGAGAACAATGAGTTCAAGAAGGTCCATCTGAGTTCTCTACTGGATATTTTACACCAAGGCCTCTCAGTTGTGCTCTTCTGCTTAAGAGGAAACATTGTTCATTAACCTTTTTAAAATGTTGACAAATGTGCAGTCTAATTCCAACAGGCAGTGTTTCTTTCTATTGATCCTGATTCCTAGTGCTTGCTGTTATCTCTGTTATCCCTACTCTTTGATCCATTGCCACTTCTTCCTCCAGATTTGCAAGGACTGTTCACATTCTAGAGCTCCCTTTTTTTGTTTTTTTTTCTTTTATCCTCCAAGTCATTTTCCTTTTGGCCCTGACCGTAAGGCCAGCAGCTGGGAAGACTTCAAGAAAGTGAAGTGAAGGGGGATGATGTCCCTCCTAAACTTGGCAGGATGTTGTAAATTTACCTTTGTTGCTGCCAACAGCTGGATGGAGTCAGCAGCCAGGGGCTTGTTGCAATCTAAACCAATATAAAAGCAGTCTGGTATTATGGCAAATTTGCACAACTGTGGCCAATGGATTCTACTCTGTTTCTGTTCCACAAACATTCCATTGACAGAGACATGCCAGAAAGCCCACTCACATCACGGCTAACAAGCTCCCCACTTTTGCAAGTGAAGCTGGATCAGCTCCAAGTCCATATAAACATACCACGCCTAAGTAACAACTGGATCAGTATTATCTTGAGTCAATCATTCTTGCTCTGGAACACAAAATCTGGAACTAAAGTCCCTCTTCTATCCACAGCTTAGCCTAATGTTCCACTGCATTACTAAGGGAATGCTGCACTATCTTTCAAATGAGATGTCAATATGAGACCCAGTCTGCCTATTTGGATGGTTGTAAAAGATCCTATGTCAATTTTTCAGAGTTCTGTTCCTGTCCTAGTCCACATTTATCCCTCAGTCAATATCATCAGATTAAGTACCTCATTCACTGCTCAGGGAACCTTACAGTGTATAATGTGGCTGCCATTTCAATGCACAAAAACAGCACTGACTGTATTTCAAAGCAATTCATCAAACGCAAAGTGTTTTGGGATGTTCTTGAGATATGAAAGGTACTGTATAAGCCCTTTCTTCCTGACTCTCAGATCCCAGAACCTGGCCTGCGTCAAACACAGCAATTTACCAGTGTACAGCTTTAAATCTGAAATCATTGTCTGATCTGACAATGAGAGGAGAGGCATTCTCGAGGTAACCAGACATAAGTGGTGCACTATCTGATAATAACAACCACTAACTGATGTGTGAAAACTATGTAAAGGCACAGTGTGAACAGACTCAGGGTTGGAGGTGTGGGTTTTCAACATAGACTGACAAGCTTACTAATCTGGCAATGGCTTGAAGACCACAACTGTGGAGGAGTGTTTCATTCATACAAGTTTTACAAGTGCCTTTCCTTCCCTGACCTGCAAGGTGGACTTCATCTTCTTCCCATTGTCTCATTAGCTTTGGACAGTGTTCTTGACCTCTGGCTACTAATTGGGTATCTGCTCCTGAAACTTTCTGATGTCAGGACCTCTATTTGAACTCAACAATGAACCTGTGATAGGTTGCTTGCCATCTACTCTTTAGCATCAGCAAAATTGTGGAAAGTCTCATCAGAAGTACCACCAACCAGCAATTACTCAACAAGAACTAGCTCGCTAGTGCTCACTTTGGGTTCTGCCAGAGTGATTACAGCCTTGATCCAAAATTGAACAAAATGGCTGAATCCCAGAGGTGCAGGAGAGTCAATTCCGTTGACATAAAGGCACATTTGACTGAATGTGGTATCAAGGATCCCGAGCAAAGCTAACATTAAAGGGAATCAGTGGGAAAGGTCTGCTGGCTGGGGTCACAGCTGAAACAAAGGAAAATGATTATATCTCTTGGAGGTATCAGCCACAGGACAAGGAAACTGCACTCCATCCATCACCTTCAAGGGTTGCTCCCTTCACCACTGATGCATCATGGTAGCAGGTTGTACAATCTACATCAACTCACCAAGTCTCCTTCGACAGCATCTTCCAGGCCCGTGACCGCTACCATCCAGAAGGGCAAGTGTGGCTATTATAGGAGAACACCTCCATCTGCAAGTTCACCTTCAAGTTATTCACCATCCTGACTTGGAAAAATATTATGATTCCTTCATTGCTGCTGGGTCAACATCCTGGAACTCCTTTCCTAACAGTACTGTAGATGTGTCTGCACCACATGGATTGCAATGATTCATCTGCAATCATCCACACCTTCTCAAAGTCAATTAGAAATGGGTATTAATTGCTGGCCCACACAGCGACATCCGTATGCCATCGATTTTTTTTAAAATCATATGTTCTAATCACTCTGCCATTGGTAGTTGTGCTTTCAGAGTTAAAAAATCACACACACCAGGTTATAGTCCAACCAGTTTAATTGGAAGCACTAATTTTCGGAACGCTGCTCCTTCATCAGGTGGTTGTGGTGGACACAATTGTAAGGCACAGAATTTATAGCAAAAGTTTACAGTGTGATATAACTGAAATTATACATTAAAAAATACCTTGATTGTCTGTTGAATCTTTCATCTGTTAGAATGACCATGATAGTTTCACTTCTTTCGTGTGTAAATCACAAAACGTTTTTAAAAAGTTACATTCTCAGGTTAACTGTAACAATTGGTGTCAGCGCACAGGGGGCTAACACCTTCAACATATTGTCTAGCTAACACTAATTGTTACAGTTAACCTGAGAATGCAACTTTTTAAAAAAAGGTTTGGTGATTTACACATGAAAGAAGTGAAACTATCATGGTATTCGAACAGAAGAAAGACTCAACAAACAATCAAGGTATTTTTCAATGTGAGTCTTTCTTCTGTTCGAATACCATGATAGTTTCACTTCTTTCATGTGTAAATCACCAATCACACTGTAAACTTTTGCTATAAATTCTGTGCCTTACAATTGTGTCCTCCACAACCACCTGATGAAGGAGCGGCGCTCTGAAAGCTAGTGCTTCCAATTAAACCTGTTGGACTATAACCTGGTGTTGTGTGATTTTTAACTTTGCACACCCCAGTCCATCACTGGCATCTCCAAATCGTGCTTTCAGATGGCTGGGTCCAAGCTCTGGAATTCCTTCCCTAATCCTCTCCAGTTCTCCACTTCCCTCTCTTCTATAAATCTATCACTTTGAATAAGTTGTTGGTACATTGTAATATCTCCTTATGGGACTCGGTGTCAAGTTTTGTTTGTTGATGCCACTATGAATTGCCTTGGAACATGTTATTGCATTAAAGGTACAATATTAATGCAAGTTGTTATTGTTGTTTAACCTCTCGACTTCTTACATTTTAGCTGGAGATAATAGAGAAGATCTGAACCTATGATCACCCCAATGGACCTATTTAAGTGCAGTAGGCAGAAAGGAGCACAGTTATAAGAAAGAACTCTTTGTTAAAATTAGAAAGATTTGGGCATGTAGAAGTGTCCAGAGTTAGAGAGGGGAACATAAACCAAGAAATGCTGGTAGTTGCACCAACTTTCATAGTGCTACTGCTGACCCACGTTCAAAGGACAGCTACTGGCGTAAGGTTCCAGCTGTTGAGCATCTGGTATTGTTGGCCAGCAAGATCACAACAGGAAATGGAAAATGGGGTAAAATGTATGAAATTTGGTATTTGTATGAAGTTTGGTGGAAAGTGGAGAGCAGCTGAGGACAGCAACGTGATTGAACTCAGGGAAATCAGGCCACTGACGTGCATTGAGACGTGCCTTGTCTCTGGAGACCTTGACAATGTATACAGTGTCACCATCACTCCCACTGTGTAAATGGATTCCAAATAAAACAATGTTTACAGGCAGTGCATTGTGCAGAAAATAACAAACATCCTGTGCATTAAGACATTCATATTCTGACATGATGTAGACAGGAGAGATTAAAGTCTTTTGATTGTTTCTTCTCTGTCCCACTGTACAAAAGAAGAAATATGCTTGAAGTATGAATTGCAGGTGTGTCCTTGCACTGTTAGCAGGGGTACTTTGCTGAACTGTCGCAAGAACCTTTTCCCCAGCCATGAACCTGTACTAGGACTGGGTTATATTGATATTTCTGATCAAGCAGAATTGACATTTCGAGCCCAGGGAATCTTCATCCAAACTGACTGTTCAAACCTGAATGTCAAAATATTGGTTCTGCTTTCTGCATGTGGCCAGACCTGCTGAATTTCACCAGCATTTTCTGCTTCTGTTTCAGTTCTCCAGATCCTACAGTTGTTTGTTTTGTATTGATATTATTTGTGGTTGGTCACACCAGATGTGAAGCCACTGGAATTTGGGAGTGCCTCCTGGCTACTCTTAAATTTGGGGGAGATGGAGAAGAAAACAGCAGGACCAACAGACCATTCTGACATATTATGGTCAGGATGAGGCCATTCAGTCCCTCAAACTATTCCACCATTCAGTTGGATCTATTATACCTCTGTTCATATTCCAAACAGTTGGCACATGGAATATAATGTAGGAATATGTGAGGTTATGCACTTAGAGTCATAAAGATGTACAGCATGGAAACAGACCCTTCGGTCCAACCCGTCCATGCTGACCAGATATCCCAACCCAATCTAGTTCCACCTGCCAGCGCCCGGCCCATATCCCTCCAAACCCTTCCTATTCATATACCCATCCAAATGCCTCTTAAATGTTGCAATTGTACCAGCCTCCACCACATCCTCTGGCAGCTCATTCCATACACGTACCACCCTCTGCATGAAAAGGTTGTCCCTTAGGTCTCTTTTATATCTTTCCCCTCTCACCCTAAACCTAAGCCCTCTAGTTCTGGACTCCCCGACACCAGGAAAAAGACTTAGTCTATTTATCCTATCCATGCCCCTCATAATTTTGTAAACCTCTATAAGGTCACCCCAGCCTCCGACGCTCCAGGGAAAACAGCCCCAGCCTGTTCAGCCTCTCCCTGTAACTCAAATCCTCCAACCTTGGCAACATCCTTGTAAATCTTTTCTGAACCCTTTCAAGTCTCACAACATCTTTCCGATAGGAAGGAGATCAGAATTGCACGCAATATTCCAACAGTGGCCTAACCAAAATCCTGTACAGCTGCAACATGATTTCCCAAGCCCTGTACTCAATATTCTGACTGATAAAGGATAACATACCAAACGCATTCTTCACTATCCTATCTACCTACGACTCCACTTTCAAGGAGCTATAACTCTGTACTCCATGGTCCCTTTGTCCAACAATCTTATCTTAAGTGTATAAGTCCTGCTAAAATGCTTTCCCAAAATGCAGCACCTTGCATTTATCTGAATTAAACTCCATCTGCCACTTCTCAGCCCATTGGCACATCTGATCAAGTTCCCAATGCCATCTGAGGAAACCTTCTTTGCTGTTCACTACACCTCCAATTTTGGCATCATCTGCAAACTTACTCACTATATCTCTTATGCTCACATCCAAATTATTTATATAAATGACAAAAAGTAGAGGACCTAGCACCGATCCTTGTGGCACTCCACTGGTCACAGGCCTCCAGTCTGAAAAACAACCCTCCACCACCATCACCCTCTGTCTTCTACCTTTGAGCCAGTTCTGTATCCAAATGGCTAGTTCTCCCTGTATTTCGTGAGATCTAACCTTGCTAACAAGTCTCCCATGGAAAACCTTGTCGAATGCCTTACTGAAATCCATATAGATCACATCTACTGCTCTACCTTCATCAATCCTCTTTGTTACTTCTTCAAAAAACTCAATCAAGTTTGTGAGACATGATTTCCCACGTACAAAGCCATGTTGACTATCCCTCAGGACTTCCTCCAACAATTTGCCCATCACTGACATCAGGCTCACTGGTCTATAAGTTCCCTGGCTTGTCCTTACCACCCTTCTTAAACAATGCCTCCACGTTAGCCACCTTCCAGTCTTCCGGCATCTCACCTGTGACTATCAATGATACAAATATCTCAGCAAGAGGTCCAGCGATCACTTCCCTAGCTTCCCACAGAGTTCTCGGGTACACCTGATCAGGTCCTGGGGATTTATCCACTTTTATGCGTTTCAAGACATCCAGCACTTCATCTTCTGTAATATGGACATTTTTCAAGATGTCACCAACTATTTCCAGACGTTCTATATCTTCCATGTCCTTTTCCACAGTAAATAATGATGTAAAGTACTTCGTTCAGTAACTCCCCCATTTTCTGCAGCTCATAGGCCGCCTTGCTGATCTTTGAGGGGCCCTATTCTCTCCCTAGTTACTCTTTTGTCTTTAATATATTTGTAAAAACTCTTCGGATTCTCCTTAATTCTATTTGCCAAAGCTATCTCATGTCCCCTTTTTGCCCTCCTGAATTCCCTTTTAAATATACTCATACTGCCTTTATACTGTCTATACCTGACATATGCTTCCTTCTTTTTCTTAACCAAACCCTCAATTTCTTTAGTCATCCAGCATTCCCTATACCTACTAGCCTTTCCTTTCACCCTAACAGGAATATACTTTCTCTGGATTCTAATTATCTGATTTCTGAAGGCTTCCCATTTTCCAGCCGTCCTTTTACCTGCGAACATCTGCCCCCAATCAGCTTTTGAAAGTTCTTGCCTAATACCGTCAAAATTGGACTCTCTCCAATTTAGAACTTCAACTTTTAGATCTGGTCTATCCTTTTCCATCACTATTTAAAATCTAATAGAATTCTGGTCGCTGGCCCCAAGGTGCTCTCTCACTGACACCTCAGTCACCTGCCCTGCCTTATTTCCCAAGAGTAGGTCAGGTTTTGCATCTTCTCCAATAGGTACATCCACATACTGAATCAGAAAATTGTCTTGTACGCACTTAAGAAATTCCTCTCCATCTAAACCCTTAACACTATGGCAGTCCCAGTCTATGTTTGGAAAGTTAAAATACCCTACCATAACCACCCTATTATCCTTACAGATAACTGAGATCTCCTTACAAATTTGTTTCTCAATTTCCCTCTGACTATTAGGGGGTCTATAATACAATCCCAATAAGGTGATCATCCCTTTCTTATTTCTCACTTCCACCCAAATAACTTCCCTGGATGTATTTCCAGGAATATCCTCCCTCAGCACAGCTGTAATACTATCCCTTATCAAAAATGCCACTCCCCCTCCTCTCTTGCCTCCCTTTCTATCTTTCCTGTAGCATTTGTATCCTGGAACATTCAGCTGCCAGTCCTGTCCATCCATGAGCCATGTTTCTGTAATTGTGATGATATCCCAGTCCCATGTTGCTTACCATGCCCTGAGTTCATCTGCCTTCCCTGTTAGGCCCCTTGCATTGAAGTAAAAGCAGTTTAATTTATTAGTCCTACCTTGTCCCTGCCTGCCCCGACTGTTTGACTTGCTTCTGTTCTCAACTGTACCAGTCTCAGATTGATCTCTTTCTCCACTATCTCTAAACTAGCAAGGTGGGTGGGATGGGTTGACTCTTAACTGATATCTGGGTAAACTGGAATGTGAGTTAAAGGCTAGCCTAGCCATTAATGCCAACACCCCATGAAAGAATGAAAAAGCATTCAAGGGTTATGAGGAGAAGGCAGGAAAGTGGAGTCAAGGGTTATGAAACCAGTCATATCACATTGAACAACAGAGAAGGTGCAATGGGCTGAATGGTCTGCATATGCATCTACATCTTATGGTATTATTGAAAGCTCCAACTGACACCCTGCATCCAAGTCTTTTGGAGAAACAAGTTCCAGACTTCTACTATTTTTAGTACTTCATTCTGGAATAGTCTCTTATTTCAATATTCAAGCTCAATCCAATAACACAGAGCCCAATTATAACAAAGAACTAAGAACAAAGAAAATTATAGCACAGGAACAGGCCTTTCGGCCCTCCAAGTCTGCGCTGATCCAGATCCTCTATCTAAATCTATTGCCTTGTGATGTCCTAGCACCTTCAACATTGACGATGGCTGTTTGCTTGTAAATACATTTTAGACTGACCTTTCCAAACCCCATGGATGGGTTAGGAAGTGGAAATAGCAGCAGTGCTGTAAAACAAAGGCAATGCTGTCATAATTTAAAATATTAATTTTACTCATTGCACACAGCACCTCCCTTTTGAGGTACCATTGGAATCTCCTGTCTGTCTCATATATCCTCACCTCACCTGGTGTGGCTGCAGACATTCTATGATTCCCCTCCCTGCCTCGTCTGCCCACCTTCCTTAATTGGATGGGACTTCTGGAGGAAACCTCTCACTTGGTCACCCTGGGAAGGTCACAACTAACATCCCACCATGGCTGCTTCAGGATCACAACCAAATGACAAAACTTCAGCCCATTGTGTCAGTAGGTACTGGATCAAAATGTGGCCACTCATTAATTACAGCAGGAGATATCAATACCACCCAAAATATCGAAGTTGACTCTTTCACCCCTTCTTTGCTTTGCTATGGTCATGGAATGACACATTTCACCAAGCCCTCTCTTCATAAGGGTTGTGCCCCTTTGAGAGAAAGTGGTCTGTAGCAGAACAACCAATTTGTTCAGTAAAGTGGACCGTTTAGTGTTTACAGGACATCCTATTCACACATCGTAACAAGCTGTTCACTTGGATTCTGGAGGTCAAGGGTGGAGGAATGTTAAGGACCCAAGACACCTGACTCTTATTTGGGATAGACTGAAAATTCCTTCACCTCTGACCTTCAAAGGGCATTATAACTTCCTGTTCTGATATCATGAATAGAGACGATTATGATGTAGCAATGTGTGGCAGTCAGAGTCCACCAATTAGAGAATAATGAGATGTCAAATTGGATTTATAGAAATAATCAATGTAATAGCCTCACTGAAAATGTGGCACTAGTCTACTCTCAGAATGCATTGGGTTATTGAGCCCTAAAAAGCAGCTGGTCACATTCGGACATTATTAATCAATAGGATTCCACACATGTGCGTCGAAAGAATATATACTCTTAAAAAAACCAATTCATTAGATAAATTACAATGAAATGTCACACAACTGGTGCACTCTTGTAGTGTGAAAATGGACTGCACAGAGCTAGAAATTCCCATGTTCAATCAGAGTTAGTTATCCCAACTATATTCACCATAGACAGACAAATACTACCCTAATAATAGCATGATAATCTGAGAGGGCTCGACAGGATAGATGCTGAGATGACGTTTCCCCGATAGGCAAATCTAAATTTAGGGAGTATAGTTTAAAGATGTAGGGTCTCCCAAATGTGATGGAGATGAGAATGATTTATTTTTCACTCGGGGTCACTGGCCTTTGAAATTCTCTTCCACAGGTAGCAGTGGATCAGTGAATAAAGTCAAGGCTGATTTACACAGCTTTTATGACAAGGGCATCAAGAGTTATGGAAGACGGGCAAAAATAGACTGGTCATTAAGGCTACAATCAGATCAGCCGTGATCTTACCGAAATACTGAACAGCAGTGTTGCAGGTGGAGATGAGATCCCTCCCCACAGGTGACTAATTTGACACTGGATCAAATCCTCCCTCCTTACCTACTTATAGAACATAGAACATAGAACATAGAAGAATACAGCGCAGTACAGGCCCTTCGGCCCTCGATGTTGCGCCGATCCAAGCCCACCTAACCTACACTAGCCCACTATCCTCCATATGCCTATCCAATGCCCGCTTAAATGCCCATAATGAGGGAGAGTCCACCACTGCTACTGGCAGGGCATTCCATGAACTCACGACTCGCTGAGTAAAGAACCTACCCCTAACATCTGTCCTATACCTACCCCCCCTTAATTTAAAGCTATGCCCCCTTGATCTCCCATGGAAGGCAGAAGAATTGAGTTTAGATGGAAATCAGGAAATGATGAATGGAGGGACCTTCTTTATTTGGTTGCAGTGAGAAAAATTCAATAATATCCCTTTTTTTTATTCATTCACAGGATTAAGCCATCACTGGCTTGGATTAAGCCATCATTTATTGCCCATCCCGAATTGCCCAGAGGGCAGTTAAGTGTTAACCACATAGCTGAGGGCCTGGAGCTACATTAGGGCCAGACCAGGTAAGAATGGCAGTTTCCTTTCCTAAAGAATATATGTGTGAACTAGATGGGTTTTTCCAACAATGAATTCGTGATCATCATTAGACTATTAATTCTAGATTTTTATTGAATTCAAATTCCACCATCAGCCACGACATGATTCAAACCCTATTCCCCAGAACATTATCTTAGTCCTTGGAATAACAGTCCAGTTATATTACCATGAGGCTTTTGCCTCACCTTTCTGAAGCCTAACCTGACTACATTGAAAATCCCATTCAATGGAGGCAAGAATCAATCATTTTGGATTAACTTTGTAAACACAAAATGCAAAATGAGGTGGTACTAAGTCTCTGTAAGATGTCCAGTAACTTAGTCTTTTCCAAGAATACTCAGTTGAAACCAAGAAGAAGCAAAATATAAGGATATACCAAGATGATAACTGGGCACAGCTGACCTGAATAAAACAGAAAGGTTAGGGCCACCTTCTCTCCAAGTATTCAAAATTTCTACGAAGAATTGTTAACTATAGATAGATGATTTCCATTGGCAGGGAAATGAAAGGTATAGGCTGTGAACTTAAACTGAGGAATAGATACATAAGGAAATCTTTCCGTCCGCAGCTAACAGAAAGGGAGCACTTTCCCTTTAAAGGCAATCAATTACAGTTCCAAAATATTACCAGTTCAATGCGTAAATGAGGGAGACAGGGAAGGGGATGGGAGGAGAGAGAAGTAGACACATGATACTCTTTAAAAATCATCCTCCAAGATGGGTAAAGTTCCTATCTCTGGCCCAGGAGGCCTGAGTTCAAGGGGGTTAGTTCAACTCAGTTGGTTGGATGGCGGATCTCTGATACACAATAATACTAACAGCGTGTGTTCAATCCCGACTCCAGCTGAGGATATCATGAAGAGCTCGCCTGCTTAACTTCTCACCTGAAGCATGGTGAATCTCGGACTAAATCACCACAGTTGTCTCTCTCGAATAAGCAGTCCGTGGTCTGGCAGGACTGTGGTTTATTGTAAGGAGACAGTATTATGAAACAAAACACTAGGGCCTAACGGTTTAGAGTTGGTTTAAATCTATTATTAATCACTGCTCTTAATAAAAGCCATTCACCAGAACCAACTCAGTGATGGAACTGTCATTGGCTCAATTCTTCAGCTGAAAACAACACCTGTTTATTGAGCACTAACTCTCAGCAGTTTTACCATTACAAATGGAAACCAGATGGTTCACAAACAGCATGTTGGAGCACTCTACTTAAAATGATTACAAATGCCAAATAGATGGTATTTATTTGCTCAGCTCATTAACGCATGAATTTTTAAAAGAACACATAACCCTGTAAGTGTTGTATTTATCACTACATGTTGGCCTAGATTAAAACATGGTCAAGGTGAGATTACTGGGCTTCATTCATTTACGCTAAGAAACAATCTCTACTATTTACCAGACTATTTATATCAACACCTCTGAGTAATAATAAAAAATTAGCAATAGGGACCACTTTGGAAACTGTATTGAGAAAGTATTGATAGCAGGTATCTCATGTAACTAAAATTCCAAACATATGCTCTCTGAACCCCTCGATTAGATTCCAGTCTGTAATCACTCCCAGGTATCCATTATTCTATATATAAACCATCTGAACCCCTCGATTAGATCCCAGTCTGTAATCACTCCCAGGGATCCATTATTTTATATATAAACCATCTGAACCCATCAATTAGATTCCAGACTGTAATCACTCCCAGAGATCCATTATTCTATATATAAATCATCTGAACCCCTCAATTAGATTCCAGTCTGTAATCACTCCCAAGGATACATTATTCTATATATAAACCATCTGAACCCCTCAATTAGATTCCAGTCTGTAATTACTCCCAGGGATACATATTTCTGTACATAAACCATCTGAACCTGTTGATTAGATTCCAGTCTGTAATCACTCCCAAGTATCCATTATTCCATATATAAACTATCTGAACCCCATGATTAGATTCCAGTCTGTAATCACTCCCAGAGATCCATTATTCTATATATAAACTATCTGAACCCCGTGATTAGATTCCAGTCTGTAATCACTCCCAGGGATCCATTATTCTATGTACATAAACTATGTGAACCCCTCGATTAAATTCTAGTCTGTAATCACTCCTAGAGATCCATTATTCTATGTATAAACCATCTGAACCCCTCCATTAGTTGGGGACCAAGTATAGTGTGTCAAAGTTTGCAGATGACACTAAGATGAATGGCAGAGCAAAGTGTGCAGAGGACTGTGAAACTTCGCAGAGGAACATAGATACTTTAAGTGAGTGGGCAAAGGTCTGGTAGATGGAACAAAATGTTAGTAAATGTGAAGTCATCCATTTTGGTAGGTATAACAATAAAAAGGAGTATTATTTGAATGGCAACGTGTTGCAGCATGCTTATATGCAGAGTGATTTGGGTGTCCTTGTACATGAATCAGGGGGTTGGTCTGCAGGTACAACAAGTAATTAAGAAGGCAAATGGAATGTTGTCCTTCATTGCTAAAGGGATTGAGTTTAAAAGCAGGGAGGTTATGTTGCAGTTGTATAGGGTGCTGGTGAGGTCACACCTGGAGTACTGCGTGCAATTTTGGTCTCCTTACTTGAGAACGGAGGGCTGCAGAGCAGGTTCACTCGGTTGATTCTGGAGTTGAGGGGTTTGGCTTAGGAGGAGAGACTGAGTATACTGGGATTATATTCATTGGAATTCAGAAGAATGAGGGGGGATCTTACAGAAACACATAAAATTATGAAGGGAATAGATAAGATAAAAGTAAACAGGATGTTTCCGCTGGCAGGTGAAGCTAGGACAAGAGGGCACAGCCTCAAGATGAGAAGGAGCAGCTTTAGGACTGAGTTGAGAAGGAGCTTCTTCACCCAGAGGGTTGTTAATCTGTGGAATTCCCTGCCCAGGGAAATAGTTGATGCTACTTCAGTAAACGCTTTTAAAGCTAAGTTAGATATTTTTTGAAAATAAAGGATAGGTGAGATTGCGAGTAAGTGAAGCTGAGTTCATGAAAAGATCAGCCATGATCTTATTGAATGGTGGAGCAGGTTCGAAGGACCAGATGGTCTACTCCTGCTCCAAGTTCTTATGTTATGTTTTATATTATGTTATGATTAGATTCCAGTCTGTAAAGACTCACCAGGAACCATCATTCTATACATAAACCATTTGAACCCCTTGATTAGATTCCAGTCTGTAATCACTCCCAGGTATCCATGATTCTATATATAAACCATCTGAACCCCTCGATTAGATTCCAGTCTGTAATCACTCCCAGGTATCCATTATTCTATGTATAAACCATCTGAATCCCTCAATTAGATTCCAGTCTGTAATCACTCCCAGGGATCCATTATTCTGCACATAAACCATCTGAACCCCTCAATTAGATTCCAGTCTGTAATCACTCCCAGGGATCCATTATTCTATATATAAACCATCTGAACCCCTCGGTTAGATCCCAGTCTGTAATCACTCCCAGGGATCCATTATTCTACATATAAACCATCTGAACACCTTGATTAGATTCCAGATTTAATCATCCCAAGGATCCATTATTCTATGTATAAACCATCTGAATCCCTCGATTAGATTCCAGACTGTAATCATTTCCAGATACTATTATTCTACATAGAAACTATTTGAGTTCCTTAATTACACACTCATCTCACAAACTTACTTGTAAGTGCAATGATGGATCATTCAACTGACCTGTGATTACACAGTGCATTGGTCTCACTATCTGGTCGACTCAGTGATGTAGACACTGACCGCAGAAAACCATTTGTAGGTTATCAAAAACTCCTGAGCATGAATTGCTGTGCTATTTCCACACCAAACATCAAATTCTAGATCAGGACAAGTGTCCTCTCTCGGAAACAGCGGTGTTGTCCAAACTAGTAATTGTCTACAGTAGCAGCAAAAGATGAACTGCCTTTGAAATTATTTTTATGAGACAGCCAGGCTATAACCTTCAGGATTAAACTGAAGGCAACTATAAAACCAACAAACAGGAGCCAGCACTTTAAGAAGTTGGGTCACCACCACCTTCACTGGAGGAATGAGGGATGGGCAATAACTGCTGGCCTTGCTAGACACCCTTACACTCTATGAATGAAGATTAAAATAATACACATTTTTCCTTTTGAGTCAGAAAGTTGTAGGTTGAAGTTCATTCTAGTGATTACAGCATGAAGTCAAAGCTAACAACCCAGTGTAATTCTGTAAGATGTATGACATCATTCAGCCTCCTCCTGCTCCTTACTCATACGCTTGCATGTATGTGATGATACAGCACATCAAGAGTGGAAGATCCTTCTTTAAAATTAAGAAGCCATCTGCTTCAGAGATAGTGTATGTGTAGACACCAACAGACCAGGGATACTTAGAACATAAAACATAGAACTTTATAGCACAGGAATGGACCCTTCGGCCCCCGATATTGTGCCAAATATGATGCCAACTTAAACTAATCCCTTCTGCCTTACCTTGATCCATATCCCTTCATTCCTTGCATATTCATGTGCTTATCTAAAAGTCTCTTAAATGGCCCTATCGTATTTGCCTCCACCACCACCCAAGACAGAACTTTCCACAATTCTACCACACTCTGTGTAAAAAACGTGTCCCTCACATCTCCTTTGAACTTTCCCCTCTCACCGAAATGTCCCTTAATAGTTCTGACCGTCAACCCAAGCTAGGCGTCTCATATAGACTTCTGTCAAGTCTCCCCTTAGCCTCTGCCGCTCTAGAGAAAACAGCCTGAATTTTTCTAACCTCTCCTGATAGTTCATACCCTCTAATCCAGGCAGCATCCTTGAAAACCTCTTCCGCACCCTTTCCAAAACCTGCAACCAGAATTGAACACAATACTCTAAGTGTGGCCTAACCAAAGTCTTATGAAACTACAACATGACATCCTGACTCTTGTACTCAATCCCCCAACCAATAAAGGCAAGCATGCCATATGCCTCCTTTACTGCCCTATCTACTTGCTTGGCCACTTTCAGTGAGCTATGGACTTGATCCCTTTGTACACCAATGCTGTTCAGGCTCCTGTCATTAACTCTATACTTTTCCTTGAACATTTGATCTACAAAGGTCCAGCAGCACACACTTACATGGAGGGGAGGTGGTGGCCTAGTGGTATTATCACTCGACTATTAATCCAGATGCCCAGAATAATATTCTAGGGACATGGGCTCGAATCCCGCCATGGCAGATGGTGGAATTTGAATTCAATAAAACAAAAATATCTGGAATTAAAAATCAACTGATGATCATGAAATCATTATCAATTGTCGGAAAAACCCATCTGTTTAAGGAAGGAAATCTGCCATCCTTACCTGGTCTGGCCTACACGTGACTTTAGAGCCACAGCTCAGTTGACTCTCAGCTGCGTTCTGAAATTACCTGGCAAGCCACTCAGTTGTGTCAATCGTTACAAAGTCACAAGAAATAAATGAAACTGAACAGTCCATCAGGCATCGAACTTGGTACCAGAAAAGACAACGGCAAAAATACAAACAGGCCTGGCAACCATGCAAAATCTTCCTTACCAACATCTGGGGCTAGTGCCCAAATTGGGAGAGCTGTCTCACAGACTAGTCAAGCAACAGCCTAACATAGTCATTCTTATGGAATCACACCTTATAGATAACACACCAGACACCACCATTACCATCACGAGATATGTTCTATTCCACCAGCAGGACAGAGCGAGCAGCCAGTTGCCCTGGAGTCCTTGACATCAACTCCAGATGCTACGAAGTCTTATGGCTTCAGGTTAAACATGGGCAAGGAAATATCTTACTGGTTACCACATACCGTCCTCCTTCAACTGATGAATCAGTACTCCTCCATGTTGAACAACACTTGGAGAAAGCACTGAAGGTGGCAAGGGTGCATAATGTACTCTGGGTGGGAGATTCCACCACCAAGAGTGGCTTGGCAGCAGCATTACTGATCAAGCTGGTCAGGTCCTAAAGGATATGACTGCAAGACTTGGTATGCGGCAGGTAGTAAAGAAACCTACAAGAGAAAAACCCATATTTGACCTCTTCCTTACTAATCTACCGGCTGCAGAAGCATCTGTCCAAGACAGTATAGGTAAAAGTGACCACCATACTGTCCTTGTGGAGACAAAGTCCCACCTTCACATTGAGAATAACCTCCATCGTGTTGTGTGGCACTATCACCGAGCTAAATGTTGAACTGATCTAGCAGCTCAAGACTGGGCATCCACAAGGTGCTCTGAGCCATCAACAGCAGCAGACCTGTATACCAGCAGATCTGCAACCTCATGGCCTGGAATATCCCCAACTCAACCATTACCATCAAGTCAGGGGATCAACCCTGGTTCAATGGAGAGTGCAAGAGGGCATGCCAGGAGCAGCATCAGGCATCTAACAATGAGGTGTCAACTTGGTGAAGCTACCAAATAGGACTACTTGCATGCCAGACAGCATACACAGCATACACAGCAAGTGATATACAGAGCTAAGCGATTCCACAACCAATGGATCAGATCTAAGATCTGCACTCCTTCCATATCCAGTCATGAATGGTGGTAGATAGTTAAACAACTGACTGGAGGAGAAGGCTCCACAAATATACCTATCCTCAATGATGGAGTAGCCCAGCACATCAGTGCAAAAGATAAGGTTGATGCATTCACAACAATCTTCAGTCAGAAGTGCCGAGTGGATGATCCATCTCGGGCTCCTTCAGTGGTCAGCATCACAGATACCAGTCTCCAGCCAATTTGATTCACTCCACGTGATATCAAGAAACGGCTGGAGGCACTGGATACTGCAAAGGCAATGGGCCCTAACAACATTCTGGCAACAGTACTCAAGACATGTGCTTCAGAACTTGCCGTTCCCCTAGCCAAGCTCTTCCAGTACAGTTACAACACTGGCAACTACCCAACAATGTGGAAAATTGCCCAGGTATAGCCTGTACACAAAAAGCAGGACAAATCCAATCCGGCCAATTACCGCCCAATCAGTCTACTTTCCATCATCAGTAAAGTGATGGAAGTGGTCATCAACAGTGCTATCAAGCAGCACCTGCTCAGCAGCAACCTGCTCAGTTTGGGTTTCAACAGGGACACTCAGTTCCTGACCTCATTACAGCCTTGGTTCAAACTTGGAAAATAGAGCTGAATTCCAGAGGGGAGGTGAGAGTGACAGCCTTTGATATCAAGGTCACATTTGACCGATTATGGCATCAAGGAACCCTGGCAAAACTGGAATCAGTGGATATCAGGGGCAAACACTCTGCTGGTTACAGTCATACCTGGCACTAAGGAAGATGGTTTGGGGGTTGTGGAGGGTCAGTCATCTTAACTCCTGGTCATCGCTGCAGGAGTCCCTCAGGGTAGTGTCCTAGGCCCAACAATCTTCAGTTGTTTCATCAATGACCTTCCCTCTGTCTTAAGGTCACAAGTGGGGATGTTCACCGATGATTGCACAGTGTTCAGCACCATTCACGACTTCTCAGATACTGAAGCAGTCCATGCTCAAATGCAACAGGATCTAGACAATACCCAGGCTTGGGCCGACAAGTGGCAAGAAACATTCACGCCACACAAAGACCATCACAAATAAGACACTCTAACCACCACCCCTTGACATTCAACAGTACTGCCATCACTGATTCCCCCACTGTCAACATTCTTGGGGTTACCATTGACCAGAAACTCAACTGGACTCACCACATAAATGTAGTGGGTACAAGAGCTAGTCAGAGACTAGGGATACTGAAGCGAGTAACTCACCTCCTGATACCCCAAAATCAACCCACCATCTACAAGGCACAAATCAGGAGTGTGATGGAATACTCCCAACTTGCTGGATGGGTGCAGCTCCAACAACACTCAAGAAGCTTGACACTATCCAGGACAAAGTGACCCGCTTGATTGGCACCATATCTACAAACATCCAATCCCTCCACCATCGGCACTCAGTAGCAGCAATGTGTACTATCTACAGATGCACTGCAGAAATTCACCAAAGATCCTTAGATAGTAAACCCATGAGAATTTCCATCAAGAAGGATGAGGGCAGCAGGTAATTGGGAACACCACCACCTGCAAGTTCCCCTCCAAGTCACTCACCACCCTGACTTGGAAATATACTGCCATTCCTTCACAGTTGGGTCAAAATCCTGGAATTCCCTCGCTACTGATGTTGTGAGCCAACCCACAGCAAGTGAACTGCAGTGATTCAAGAAGGCAGCTCACCACCACTTTCTCAAGGAAAAATAGGGATGGGCTATCAGTGCTCGCCAGCCAGCGGCACCCAAGTCCCACAAATGAATAGGAAAAAACTTAATTCCATCTGCATTTTTCCACCAATATCTGCAGCAGATCTATATCCCACTGTATCCTTTGTCAACCTTCTATACTATTCACAACTCCACTGATCTCTGTATCATCTGCAAACTTATTAACCCACCCTTTGGACAGGTATTGAGGAGTGCTTCTAGTATTATTAGCTGAAAGCATACAATAAATTGTAGTGGGCAACTTGGAGTAAGATCCCCAAAGTCCAGATCTGAAATTAGAACATAATCCACAGGACACGACTGAAAAGCAAAGTGAGACAGGACCTTGGAAGTATTTGAGAAAAAGCTGGAAAATGAGGAGACTCCAAAGGCCATTAAAGAACCTCAAAAGGCTTCAAACACAGGGTAAGTTTTGAAAGGGCAGGATGTAAAAGCTCCACCAGATTTTGAAGTCAAGCTACCAACCAGCAGTGCTCTGGAGAATAAAAGCATCAAATGGAACAGTTCGACAGTAACAAGGGAAAACGTCTACACACCCAGGTCAGTAAAGCTTGCTAGGGATAGCAACCCCACTATCGGCTTTACTATAGACATTAAGGGCCCACAACAAGGCTGAAACTTGGCAATTTCAGTTCCATAGATCTATTTCATTCTCACACACAAAGCAACAGTGGTACCAAATTAGCAAGTTTTTACAAATTGTAGTCCAATATCTGGTAAGACAAAGCATGGAAAAAAGTACTTACATCTATGACGCACTGATTAAAGCATTAGATGTGTACAATAGACCCAAACAAATTTAGCAATAGAATTTTAATCAGGATGCATTTTAAACAGCAATTTCAAAGTTTAGCGGATCAATAGAAACTTAAAAAGGATTTACATTTCCCAATAGGATGTTGTTGATAGGAAGTTTTAAAGGATGAATTATTTAGGGACCACAGAGAAATAATTGAGAGAGGTGAAAGGTTGCTGGACTTTCTCAACCCAAGAAGGATTTAACATTGGAACAGGCACTCCAGAGGGAAGAAGAGTGACTGCTCTTGACATCAAGGCCAAGTTTCATCAAAGACCCCTAGCAAAATTACAGTAAATGGAATCAAGGTAAAACTCACTGCTGCTTGGAATCATACCTGGCACAAAGTAGGATGGCTCTGGTTGTTCAAGGTCAGTAAGCTTAGCTCCAGGGATATCCTTGCAGGAGTTCTTCAGTATGGTGTCCTTGGCCCAACCATCTTCAGCTGTTTCATCAATGACCTGCCCTCCATCATGTCAGAAGTGGGGATGTTCGTCAGTGATTACACAACGTCACCACTGTTCATGGTTCCTTCCGTACATATTTGGGCAGACAAGAAGTTACATTTGTGCCATGCAACTGCAAACAATAACCATCTCTACCAACAGTGAATCCCTTTGACATTTAATGGCAATACCATTGCTGAATCTCCAACTATGAACATCCTGGGTGTTGCCATTGATCAGAAATTGAACTGGACATGCTGTATAAATACTGTGCTACAAGCGCAGATCAGAGGCTCAGAATCCTACAGCAAATAACTGACCGCCTGATTCCCCAAAGCCTGTCCACCATCTACAAAGCACAAGTCAGAAGCATGAAGCAATCGCAATCTTTCCCCTCACCTGAGACGTAATGACCTTCAGCTTAAATCACCAACAATCATCTCTCTCTAATTATTAAGGCTATGGTGACTTTATCCTTTGGGCTAACCGGTCAATGCAGACTTGATATCAAGGATAGTCAGTCACACATTGGTTGTTAATGGGAACAAAGTTTCACAACGCAACTTCAAGCCAATAAATGTCTCAAGACCACAAGAAGATAAAATATCTAGAGAAAGGTGCATAGAATAGCAAAGGTGGTACAACTCTCGACACAGGCCAAAAACTCTATTAAAACCAGGACAGAAAGTCAGGTTGAGGGACAGGAAATCAAATGCGACAGTCATGACAAGAGCAGATCATATATAGCCAGAATGCCAGAAAAGGCATTCCAGAGAAACAAGATGACATTGATTTTACTTGAGCCAGAAGTGATACTGAGAATGATTATCACAGGATTATCACACATATCTATCAGGTAGTGTACAGAGTGGTACAACAGAATACAATATCATCAGGTACCATGATTTGGAGATGCGGGTGTTGGACTGGGGTGTACAAAGTTAAAAATCACACAACACCAGGTTATAGTCCAACAGGTTTAATTGGAAGCACTAGTTTTCGGAGTGCTGCTCCTTCATCAGGTGGTTGCACCTAAGGCGTGTGAAAACTAATGCTTCCAATTAAACCCATTGGACTATAACCTGGTGTTGTGTGATTTTTAATCAGGTACCATACCATCCTTAGCACTGAACCCCAGGCAAATCAGATTGGCCCATCCAGTCAGAGCTCACGATCATCATGATCTATGAGATTTGGGCTTTGAGGCAGGTGAGTGGGGAGCAAATGGTTTATGATGTCAATGATTACAAAGATTATGTAAGTAGCTAAAAGTGAATTATTGGTATAGTGTAGACCAAAAGAAATTTGGGGAGAGATACAATATAATGATTTCTGCAAATGACCATGATGTAACTGACCACAGGAGATGGGTGAGATACTAAATGAGTATTCGTTTACTGTGGAGATGAACATGGAAGTTAGCAAACTTAGGGAAATAATAGTGGTATCCTGAAAAGTGTCTACATTACAGATGGAGGTGCTAGACACCTGAAAAGGCATAAAGGTAGATCAACCCCAGGACCTGATCAGGTGTACTCTGGAATTTTTTGTGAAGCTAAGGAAATGATTGCTGGGCCCCTTGTTGAGATATTTGTATCAATATTCGTGGGTGAGGTGCCAGAAAACTGAATGTTGCCTAATATGGTGCCATTATTTAACAAAGGTGGTAAGGAACAACAGACCGGTGAGCCTGACGTTAATGGTGAATAAGTTGTTGGAGAGGAATCTGAGGGTCAGGGTTTATATGTATTTGGAAAGGAATGAACTGATTAGGGTTAGTAAACATGGCTTTGTGTGTGGGAAATCATGTCTCATAAACTTGAATTCTATAAAGAAGTGACAAAGAAGACTGATGAAGGCAAAATAGTGGACATTGTCTATACAGACTTCAGTAAGGCATTCAACAAGGTTCCGCATGATTGACTGGTTAGCAAGGTTGGATCAAATACGGGGACAGCTAGCCCGATTGAAACAAAATTGGTTCAAAGATAGAAGACAGAGGGTGGTGGTGGAGAGTTAATTTTTGCACTGAAAGACTGTGACCAGTGGTGTGTTGCATGGATTGGTGCTGGGTCTACTGCTTTTTGACATTTATATAAATGATTTGGATGGGGATATCGGAAGTATGGTAAATAAGTTTGCAAAGACACCAAAAGTGGTGGTGTAGTGGACAGCGAAGAAGGCTATCTCAAAGTATAACATGACCTTGATCAGATGGGCAAACAGACCAAGGAGTTGCAGATGGAGTTTAATTTAGATAAATGTGAGGTGCAGTATTTTGGTAGGGCAAATCAGAGCAGGACTTAGACACTTAGTGGTAGGGTGCTGGGGGGTGTTGCTGAACAAAGAGACCTAAGGGTGCAGGTTCATAGTTCCTGGAAAATGGAGTCGCATATAGACAGGGTGGTGAAGAAGGCATTTGGCACACCTGCCTTTGTGGGTCAGTGCATTGAGTATAGGAGTTGGGAGGTCATGTTACGGCTGCACAGGATATTGGTTAAGCCATTTTTGGAATAAAGCAATCAATTCTGGTCTCCCTGCTATAGGAAAGATGTTGTGAAACTTGAAAGGGTTCAGGAATGATTTACAAGGATGTTGCCAGGGTTGGAGGGTTTGAGCTATAGGATACAGGCTGGGGCTATTTTCTCTGAAGCATCAAGGCGGAGGGATAACCTTATAGAGGTTTATAAAATCATGATGGGCATAGATAGGGTGAATAGCCAGGGTCTTTTCCCCGGGTAAGAGATTCCAAAACCAGAGGGCATGGGTTTAAGATGAGAGAGGTAAGATTTAAAAGGGACCTAAGGGGCAACTTTTTCGTGTAGGGGCTGGTGCATGCATGGATTGATCAGAGGAAGTGGTGGAGGCTGGTACAGTTACAACATTTAAAAAGCATCTGGATGGGTAAATGGATAGGTAGGGTTTAGAGAGATATGGGCCAAATGCTGGCAAATGGGAGTAGATAATTTAGGATAACCAGTCTGCATGGACAAGTTGGACCAAAGGATCTGTTTCTGTGCTGTACCTCTCTATGAGTCTATGATGTAAGTCTAACATCAATAAGAGAGAACAAAAGAACACATTTGACAAAGAGAAGCATGTACAAAGAATGAGAGGGATCTTGGACAGTACTCTCGAAAGCGGTATCAGGAAGATGAAATGTACAAATTTAAATAAAAGAGAGCACGGTACATGTGAAGTGGAAGAGTTTGATTTAGAAATAAGGAGCCATCAGCCTCAGGGACTGTGTATGTGTAGACACCCACAGTCGAGAATACTAAGGTCAAGTGTCTGGATGTGCTGGCAGTAGTATTAGATTAAAGCACATGATAAAGCAACTGTGAAAGTAAAATGTGTTTGGACATTCAAAGATCATAAAAGACGTGGCCAACATTTTTTTTTAAGTTAAAATCTGATAACTAAGAGGGAAGTAAGAAAACCCTCTCTTCACTCCATATATCTCCAAGCCAGAAAAAAGTGCTCTCCAGGGCAATTACAGTCCTGTCAATAAATGATGGAAAGAGTTCAAGCCATCACTCAGGACAAATAACCTGCTCAATGCTGGTCAGTTTTGGTTTCTCTACAACTGCTTAACTCCAGTAGTGTAAAATTTGACTTGGATAGAGTCAAAATTAGACAATATTGCACCTTCCATCTGTTGGATCTCATCACTTTGGATCTCACCACAAACCACATCTACACAATGACACAACAGCTGAATACTAGAGAATTGTGTGAGTAACTGCTTTTGACGTAGTGTTCAATCAAGCGTGCTGTCAAGGAAAATGAGCAGAATTCTCAATGATGGGTATGGTTACTCAGAGGTACTGTTTGTAGTACTACCTGATGCAAAACAAGATGTCAGGAGCATTGCCACCATGTGTCCAGATATTTCACCCAGGATAAGACAGGGGTTCCTTGTGAAATACCCTCAGCACAACCATCTTCACTAACAACATGAGTAAATTTTCCTTAATCAAAAGGTCAGGAGGTCAGGATTGTGCATCCAATTGAGCACAGGCCAAAACAGAGAGAAAAGAAGGTTGCACACAGATTCACACACTGTCCTTTCCCCTCTGGGACTGGTGTTACAGTGGGTCATACACTGTCCTTTCCCCTCTGGGACTGGGTGTTACAGTGGGTCACACACTGTCCTTTCCCCTCTGGGACTGGGTTTTACAGTGGGTCACACACTGCGTTTTCCTGCCTGGGCCGAAATGGTTTTGGGTAGTTGTAATTGGAATTCCATGTCAGCATAAGTAAATGCATAAGTCATTTTGGGGTGAGTGAAAATACAGAAAAATATGCGAAAATGTTTTAAAGATTATCTGTTCACACAGTGTTTAAAAAAAATCAGCTCTTGAGTGAGTGCGAAAAGTCACGTTGCATAGTTCCTTCCCAGTTGATAAAGATTTATTTCAAGTATTAACTTTCCTATTACAACAATGTTTATCAGTGATATATAAAATACACACACAGCAACTGCTAGTGTCAGATTGTACACAAATGGTACCAGATTTTATATACAGATATTCACGAGTAGTACCTTCTTTGAGTATTGCAGGTGTGATAGTTACAGAACAAAGAGATAGTTCTTTATCATAGTTAAACTCACCCTGGTGGAGGGGGTGGGTGTGGTGAGAAAAAGAAGGAAAAATGGAAAGTAATGCAGTGTGTGTCTCTCTCTGGCATTTATCAGATAAACGGTGTTTGTGTTACAAAGGGCAGTGCGTGTGTTATCACACTGTTACCCAAATTGTTTGATTTTCCTCTGGGGTGGAGGGGGGGTTTGGAATGCCACAAGGGGTCTTAATGTCAATGTTCTATCTTCAGAACACAGATTGTGTAAAGATGTGGCCTTGAATGGGTGTAGTGGGAGGTTGCATGCTGTGAGCCTTGACGTCAGTTCCAAGGCGAAGACATCCATTCCTTCAATGAAAGGCAAACAGCCTTTGCACAACAGTTCCTCGACTGCAATACTTCAAGGTCATGTGACTATGATTTGCTTCTAAAGTCCTCTGTACATTCCCTTTGTTCTTCAGTTTCCCACAGCTAGACATCTGCAGACTCAGAAGATTGTGTACAATGGCTTCTGAGCTCTAAAAGGGCAAGAAGGTCTCTGTTTGGATTCCCAGGCTCCACTGAAGGAGCTCAACGCAGTCAGGAAGGTCATAAAATTCTCTATAATTGACTTCAATTTACCCAGGAGCAACATCTGAGAAAAATGGCCGCAACAAAATAAAAGTCTCACTTCTTATCCGTATCTACCTGCTCCAACCAGAGTAAGTGCAGGTGCTAAAACCAGGCCAGACAAACTTGATCACAGATTTCCCTGAGATTTTTTTAATGAATGACATAATAGATGGCCACCAGCAAAACTAACTTCTTTATAGAGGACCTGTCCCAATGCCTGTCAGTAACGAATATTGAGGGTTACAAAGATATCAGTGGGCATCCACGAATTATAATGGAATTAGGAAAAATCATTAGGAACATGCAGGGGAGTCCATGATTTTACCATTCATTCTCAGACTGTTGATGGAGGGCTTGAATAGGACAATGTTCTTTTTGGTAATCATAATGGCTTTAATCTATTTTTTATATGTTCAATCAGACATTAATAGATCCCTGGATAGTAATAACCACCAAGGAATATGGGATAGTGGGGAGGCAATGAGAAAAAGGTACATGATTAGCTATGATTTGTTTGATTGACAATTCAGGCTTGAATAACCTATTTTCTATGTTCCTGTGATTCACTTGAAAATCAGGTATCTGAATATCTGTGCAAGTCTGAGGCAAGGGGATTTTTCTGTGTGTGTGTGTGTATGTGTGAGAGAGAGAGAGAGAGGGTGTGGTGAGAGAGAGAGAGAGAGATGAGGGAATGTTGTGGACTGGAGGCTGTAGGTTGCCTCGGAGTTTGTGGATTTGTGGAGAGTGAGGTTGTCCATCTGTGTGATGGATATTTTAAGTGGGTTTTTAGCTTAAAAATGTGGCTTATGATGGGAATAAGGTGTTATGGGTAGTATGCAATGTATTTTTTTCTTATTTAGTCATTCATGAAATGAGGCATCACTGGCTAGGCTAGCATTTAATACCCATCCCTAATTGCCCATGACAAAGTGGAAGTGCACTGCCCTTTTGAACTGCTGTAATCCATTTGACATAAGAAGACCCCTAATGCTGTTAGCAAGGAACTTCCAGGATTTTAAACCAGCAACATTGAAGGAATGGCAATTTATTTCCAAAATAAGATGGTAAATTGGAGGGGAACTTGCAGGTGGAGGTTATCCCATGTATCTCATGCCTTGTTCTTCAAATGGGAAAGAGATGGCAGGTTTGGAAGGTGCTGTCATAGGAACTTGGGAACAGCAGCTGGCCATTCAGCTCATCATGGCAGATTGAACACTTCAATGCGTTTTACCCACCTAACTCTCTATCCTACTGATTCAACCCTTACTTTAAATATGCATGGCTTGGAGGTGCCAGTGTTGGACTGGGATAGCCAAATTTAAAACTCACACAGCACCAGGTTATAGTCCAACTGGTGCTCTGAAAGCTAGTGCTTCCAAACAAACTTGTTGGACTATAACCTGGTGTTGTGTGATTTTTAACTTTAAATATACCGCTTTCTTAGGTAGAGAATTCCAAAAATTCATTACCCTCTGAGTACAAAAATAGTCTCCTCACCTCAGTCCTAAATGGCATCCCCCTTATTTTTAAATTGTACTCCCTCATTCTGGACACACTAACCAGGGGAAACATCCTACCTACATCCACCCTGTCTATCTTAATAAGGATTTTCTAAGTTTCTGTGAAATCACCTCTCATTCTTCTAGAAAATTTAGAGAATGCATGCGCAGTTTGCCCAATCTGCCTTCAAAGGAAAAGTGTCCTTTTGAAGGGACACTGATGAGTTCATGCTGCCACTATGCAGTTGTGGTGGAAACAGTGAATGTTGAAGGTGGTGAATTGAGTGTTAATCAAGTGGGCTGCTTTATCCTTCATGAGTATTTAAAACTGTACTCATTCAGGCAAGTGGGGAATATTCCATCACATTCCTGACTTGTATCTTGCAGTTGGGAGACAGGTTTTGGGGATTCAGAAGATGAGTTACTCTTGCAGAACTGTTAGCTTCTAACCTGCTCTTGTAGTCACAGTATTGTATCCACCTCTCAAACCCATGACCACGACTATTTCGGAGGACAAAGGATATATGGCAGCAGATATATGGGAACACCACCACTTTCAAGTATTTCTCCAAGCCATTCACCATCCTGACTTGTAAATATATCACAATTTCTTCACTGTGGCTGGGTCAGGAACTCCCTTGCTAACAGCACTGTGAGTGCACCTACACTCTGCAGAAGCTCAAGAAGGCAACTCACCACCTTCTTCTCCAGGGCAACTGGAGACAGACAATAAATATTTCAAGAGGCTGGTCATGGCCCACAAAAACTCTAATCTCCCAGCTTGCCTTGATCCCCTTCAATTTGCCTATCGGTGAAACAGATCCACAGGGGATGTCGTTTCCCTAGCCCTCCACTCATCCCTGGAACATATGGATAACAAGAACACCTACACTCAAGCTCCTAGTCATCAACTACAGCTCCGCGTTCAACACCATAATCTCTACCAGACTAATCTTAAAACTCCAAGACCTGGGTCTCGGCTCTGCCCTCTGCAACTGGATCCTTAGCTTCCTGACCGACAGACCGCAATCAGTGAAGATAGACATCACCTCCTCCACAAGAATTCTCAACGCTGGTGCCCCACAAGGATGTGTTCTCAGACCCCTACTGTACTCCCTATACACCCATGACTGTCTAGGCAAATTCCAAACAAGCGTCATCTACAAGTTTGCTGATGGCACTGAGATGGTAGAATGAATATCAAACAAAGATGAGTCAGAGTACAGGATGGAGATAGAATGCTTACTGTTGTGGTGCAATGATAACAAGCTCTCTATGTTGACAAAATAAAAAAAAGTTGAGTTCAGGAAGAAAAAAGGCGGATATGCCCCCCCCATCCACATCAACTGAGCTGAGGTGGAGAGCATCAAGTTCCTAGGAGTGACGATAACCGGTAATCTGTCCTGGACCTCCCATGTAGATGCGACAGTCAAGAAGGTACAATGCTTATTCTTCCTCAGAATGCTTAGGAAACTCTGCATGTCCTCACCAACCTTTACCGATGCATCAAAGAAAACATTCCCTTGAGTGCATACGACCTGGTACAGCAACTGTTCTGTCCAGGATCCTAAGAAACTACATAAGGTTGTGTGCACAGCCCAGACCATCACGGAAGCCGACATCCCAAACATGGACTTCATTTACACTTCTCATTGTTGCGGAAAGGCTGCCAACACTATCAAAGACCCATCCTACCCCAGTAATGCTCTCTTCCGACCTAGTCCATCAGGCACCAACACACCAATAGGTTCAAGAAAAGCGTCTTCCCTGCCGTTATTGGACTGCTGAATAGACCTCTCTAACTTCAAATAATGTTGATCTTGCTAATGTTGATCTTGCTTTGTACACCTCCTGTGCTGCTGTAACCTTGTATGCCTCGTTCTGTCTCGATGACCTGTATGTCCTTGTTTGCTATGATCACCTGTACTGTTCACAAAGTAAAGCTTTTCACTGTACTCAGGCACATGTGACTACAACTGATCGAACAAACAAACAAGGAACTTTTTTTTAAAGAAAGCTTCTCCAGTTTCTGGTCAATGGTAACCCCTAGGATGTTGACAGTGAGCAATTCAGAAGCCATTGAATTTCAAGGGATGATGGTTAGATTCTCTTCTTGGCGATAGGTCATTGCCTAGCACATGTGCCTCAAGCATTATTATTCACGTATTAGCCCAAACCTGGATGATGCTCTTGCTGAATTAATGAATGAATGATTTATTTATTGCCACATACATCTAAGGAGAAACAGTAAAAAGTGTTCTGTTGCAACAAACTGGCGCCATTTTGAGATACAAGAAGAATAAAAGAAAGTACTTAAATAGAGTTCATCATCATCAGCCGGGGTCCCAAATATGACTCCAGGACTTTCTGCAAGGTCCCCACGCCAGACCTATCGCAGCCAGAACCCTGCATTCCACATACCGACACCGCCACAGTCAACGACCTGCTGCCCCATGAATCCATGCTCTGTGCCTACCACAGCCAGGAGACCTCAGTCTGCCATCGCTGTAGCCAACACCCCAACACCAATCCAGAGTCCACACATTGGGGCCACGAAGCCAGAAGTCCCCGCCTCCCCACGATGTAAGGAAGATGAAGAAGAGAAAAAGGAAAAGGGCGAAAAGGAGAGAGAGAAAGATTGCGACCAGACCGAAGCAGATGGGCTCAGCCAGAACACTACCTGCTTCTTGCTCGCTAGGAGATCCTGGGCTTGGGGTGGAGCTGTGTCCGGCTCATCCTGGCATTGTTGCCACCGCTGCCAGAGAGCACCTCCTTCACCTGATGGTCTCCAAGCTTAAAAAAGAAGAGAAAAGTAAAGAACAAAAATAAAAAGAAGAAAGAAAGCAGATGGAAGTGGACAAATCTTGGGCTTAGCCCTGCTACTCTGTCACCATCTTGAATTTTGCTACTTATTGGCTTAACTGCTTCAGTATCTAAGGAAATAATAGTAAATTACAGTGGATGCTGGAGATTCAAAACAATAAACAGAAAATTCTGCAGGACTGGCAGCATCTGTGGAGAGAAATAGAGCTGATGTTTCAAATCCAATCTGTGGAATTCAGTTTCCAATGAAGACTCAAAACATTAACTCTGTTTCTCTTTCCACAGATGCTGCCGGACCTGCTGAGTTTCTCTACCACTTTCTATTTAAATTCAGTATCTAAGGAGTCATAAATGATGCTGAACATTGCACAAATATCAGAAATCCCCATTTGTGATTTTATGATGGAAGGAAGGCCATAAGTGAAGCAGCTAAAGATGGTTGAACTTAGGATTCTATCTTATGAACTGTCCACCTGCAGCAGGAATTGGACAGGACTAAATCCTGGTTTGGGCTGATAAATGGCAAATAACAATTAGGACAGACCAAGTGCCATGTTTTGCAGGTGTTATTTGAATACAGATTGTTGTTATACCATTCTACAATTCTTTTGCTGAGAATGTCAAACTTCAACAAGAATAAGTCCAACCAATAGCCCAATATTCAGCAGTATTACCATAACCAAATATCCTGTTATCAATATTCTGGAGCTCACTTGGCTTCTAGAGCAAATCAGCTGGATTTCCTATGTGAAATCCTGCAGTAAGCAATTCATCCATCCGCTCTCTAAAGTCTCTCCAACATATACAAAGCAAAAATCAAAAGTGTGACAGACATTGTGTAGCTGCAGTGTGTGTACTAACTATAAAATGTACTGCATCAAATAACCAAGACTTCTTCAGGCAGCATCCAGAGAGGTGATAGCATAATGGTGGACCGGTAATCCAGAGACCTAGGCCAATAGTCCTGGGACATGGTTTTAAACCCTACCATAAGAACTGGTGGAACTTAATCAATCTGGAAATGAGAGCTAATCTCAGTAATGGTAACACTGAGACTATCATCAATTGTTGGAAAAATTTATCTAGTCCATTAATGTCCTTGTGGAAAGGAAATAAGCGAACTTTACTTGATCTGGAATACAAGTGAGTCCAGAACCATAATAATCTGACTGTCCTCTGAAATGACCTAGCAAGCAACTCAGTTCATAGGCAATTAGGGAAGGGCAACAAATGCTGAAGATGACTACGTACCATGAAAACCCTCTTACATTTGGTATGCTTGTCTTTATTGGTCAGTGTATTGAGTATAGGAGGTGGCAGGTCATGTTGTGACTGTATAGATATTGGCTAGGTCAGTTTTGGAATACCGAGTTCAGTTCTGGTCTCTTTGCTGTAAAGATGTTGTTATACTTGAAAGGGTTCAGAATAGATTTACAAGGATGTTGTCAGGGTTGGAGGGTTTGAGCTATGGGGAGACGCTAAATAGGCTGGGGCTATTTTCCATGGATTGTTGGAGGCTGAGGGGTGACCTTCCAGAAGTCTATAAAGTTATGAAAGGCATGGGATGAATAGTCAATGTCTTTTCCCCAGGGTGGGGGAGTCTAAAACTACAGAGCATAGGTTTGTCATGAGAGGGGAAAGATTTAAAAGGGACCTGACAGATAACGTTTTCACACAGAAGGTATGGAATGTACTGCCAGAGGAAGTGAGAATTAGAGAGGTGCTGGAAAAGCACAGCAGGCCAAGCAACATCCGAGGAGCAGGAAAATCGAGGTTTCAGGCAGGAGCCCTTCATCAGGAATCAGTGCTTTTCCAGTACCACTCTAATCTTGACTCTGATCTCCAGCATCTGCAGTCCTCACTTTTGCCTGCCAGAGGAAGTGGTGGAGGCTGGTACAATTAAAATATTTAAAAGGCATGGGTATATGAATACAAAGTGTTTCGTGGGAAATGGGCCAAATGCTGGCAAATGGGATTAGATTAATTTAGAATATCTGGTCAGCATGGACCAAAGGGTCTGTTTCCATACTGTACATCTCTACAATTCTATAACTTCCACCAGATGGATGGTCTGGGGCTGCTGATGTGTGGAAATATCACCACTTCCAACTTTTTCTCCAAATCATGCACACTATTCTGACATGGGCATACATTGCTGTTTCAACATTGTTAGAACTCACTACCTAAGAACATGATGGGAGCAACTTCACCACATGGACTGCAGTGGTTCAACAGGATGATCACCACCATCTTCACAAAGACAATAAAAGATGGGCAATAAATGCCAGCCTTTCCAGTGATGCCCATGTCCCAAGAACTAATGATAGTTGTGCTTTAGCTTATTATCCCAGGCTCTTAAGTAAGGCTTTATTTTGCTAGGAGTATGACAGAGTAAGCTTGTCAGGCTGATGGTGACAATCCCCTGCCGGATATAAGGTCAAGTAACTCCACCAACTGAAAGTTGGATTCATGTCAAGAGCATGCGAAGCTATCAATAACATGTTGACTGGGTTGTCAGTTCCAAGCACCAAATCTGGTATGTTAAATTTTTTTCATTTATACTTCCTTTGATTCAATGGGTTAAAGCTTGATGGTGCCCACTTGTGGTTTAGCATTGGAACAACAACTCTCACATTATGGTTTTGTATTCAGTTTTGAATTGGTTCCTGTGGTATTACTTTTACCTAATAGCACAGAGCTTACAGCACAAAATTAGCTGGCCATCTCAACTGTTGTCTGCCAAGGTTTACGCTCCATACTACCCTCTTGCCAATCCTCAATAAAACCGTGGGCGGCACGGTGGCACAGTGGTTAGCACTGCTGCCTTGCAGCGCCAGAGACCTGGGTTCAATTCCCGACTCAGGCGACTGACTGTGTGGAGTTTGCACGTTCTCCCCGTGTCTGCGTGGGTTTCCTCCGGGGGCTCCGGTTTCCTCCCACAGTCCAAAGATGTGCAGGTCAGGTGAATTGGCCATGCTAAATTGCCCGTAGTGTTAGGTAAAGGGGTAAATGTAGGGGTATGGGTGGGTTACGCTTCGGCGGGTCGGTGTGGACTTGTTGGGCCGAAGGGCCTGTTTCCACACTGTAAGTAATCTAATCAAAGTTGTAGAATGGGACAAGAACAATTTGCATTCAAATGGCACCTTAAACATTGGATAAAAAGAGCATTGTAAATCAAAATATGGCATTGTAGTGATTAGAACAAGTACCAGGTGATCTAATCGACTACAGGATTGTTGATTGGAGTTGTTAACATCGGCCAAACAGGGAACCCTGGACTCGGGCACATGTCAAATGTGCCAGTCCTTTCATGGGCTCATGGTTCGTGGTCATTGTGGATGCCCATTCAAAGTGATTGGATGTGCATAGAGTTCATTCAGCAAACTTAGTGATGACAATTGAAAAGCTGTGAACATCATTCTCGATACATGGACCCAAGGAAGTATTGGTCATGGACGTCATTTACGAGCAGAGAATTTCCTAAAGTCAAATGGCATTCCACATGTTTGGACAGCTCCTTATCATCCATCAATCAATGGTGCGGAGGAAAGAGTAGTCCAAATATTGAAGGCAGGTTTAAAGAAACAGCCTACAGCTTCACTCAATCCAAAATGTCCCGGTTCCTGTTTGATTATAGGACCACCCCTCGTGCAACAATAGAGATAGCTCCAGCAGAGTTGCCAATGGGGAGAAGACTCCTTACCAGGTTGAACCTTATTATACCGGTTTTTTCTTCGGGGGTGGGGGGATGTGCGGGAGGGTGAAACAGCAGCGGGAATCCCAATGCTGACCACATGCCTCCTCTAAGTAAGAGAGAAAGCTTACTTCAGGGATCGAAATTTGGTGTCAAAACCACTCAAATGACCCTGAATGGGTATGAGCAAGGTCGATGCGAGGTCAGGTGTCTTGACACACAAAGTTCGGGTAAGTGAGGCAGTCCTGAATATTGTATGTCTCAGGATCTAACTTTGTATTGACCTCACCTCATATTCATTGGTGTTTCTGCTGCCATTTCATCCTCCGGCCCCAGGTCCGGGAATATTGGGTTTAATCTAGTGAGGAATCTTCTCCCCATCAGCAACTCTGCTGGAGCTATCCCTGTGGATCACCTGAAGCTGCTACATTGCAAATAGGGCAGGAGCAAAACATACCCGGCCCCTCAGAACAGCCAGAAAGGCTGTCAGAAACCGTGGGTTCTCCCCCTCTGTCTAGCGACATAGAAACCTTGGAGTATCGAGGATGCAACCTCGATACCATTACTGCCTGAAGAAAAGGAAGAAACTCACCCAAGACATTTCAGGCACAAAAGACAGGCTACAATCCAGTAGACACTACCTGTGTCGAGAACGTACAAGAGGCCAACACCCTTACACTTAGCATGGTGGGGGTGGGGGTGGGGGTGGGGATCCAGTGATTGGAATGATCACCAGATGGATTTCATTGACTATGGGATCCTTGATTGGCCTGGTTAACAACCCCAATCAGGGATCCCTGACTGACAGATATAACCAGAAGATGTGGAGTGCATTATTTCCCACTCCAACTCTATTTTGATTTAGTCCCTACCCTCCCATTCACTGTTTTGATCACACAACACTGCCCTTTGATGTGAAGGGCAGTGTTTGTCACTGGCCATCCGGGTGTTTTCCTATCTTCCTGGTGGTGGAAATTGAATAAAGATTGGTGTACTTTGTGTCTTTCACTGTGTCTCCCACCTGCACACAAAAAAGAAAAAGAAAAAAAAATAGACAGGATGGTCCCGGGTGCCCTTGGAGAAGGAGCACGCGGTGTCGACCAACACCCTGGAGTTGTTAAAAAAAAAACAGAAGACGTGGAGTGCATTATTTCCCCCTCCAACTCTATTTTGATTTACTCTCTACCCTCCCCTTCACTGTTTTTGATCACACAGCACTGCCCTTTGATGTGAAGGGCAGTGTTTGTCACTGGCCACCCGGGTGTTTTCCTATTTTCCTGGTGGTGGAAATTGAATAAAGATTCGTGCACTTTGTGTCTTTCACTGTGTCTCACACGTATACACACACATCATGGGTGCTGGGGATAAAATAAGCACTACCGCACTTAGGTGGTAGTGTGGGAGTTAAATTTAAAAAAAAAAATAATTAAACAGAAGTGTTTCAGGGAGAGGTGGGCACCGCAGGGAGTGGAGTGCATTATTTCTCTCTCCAACTCTATATAAAAAAAAACCAGAAGATGTGGAGTGCATTATTGCCCCCTCCAACTCTATTTTGATTTAGTCCCTACCCTCCCCTTCACTGTTTTTGATCACACAGCACTGCCCTCTGATGTGAAGGGCAGTGTTTGTCACTGGCCACCCGGGTGTTTTCCCATCTTCCTGGTGGTGGAATTTGAATAATGATTCGTGCACTTTGTGTCTTTCACTGTGTCTCACACCTGCACACACACACACCATGGGTGCTGGGGAAAAAAAATAATAAGCACTACCGCACTTAGGTGGTAGTGTGGGGGTTAATAACACTAGAGAAAAAAAAAAGAGAAAAAAATATACAACCAGGAGTCTCCTTGTGGGTCTGTTCCTGGGCCTGGCCAAACTGGCCATCAACAGGTCGAGGCAGCGGGCCGTGGAGGGGGTCGTTAGGGCCGAAAGAAAAAGAAAAAATAAGAAAAAAAAAGATAACCAGAAGATGTGGAGTGCATTATTTCCCCCTCCAACTCTATTTTGATTTAGTCCCTACCCTACCCTTCACTGTTTTGATCACACAGCATTGTCCTTTTATGTGAAGGACAGTGTTTGTCACTGGCCACCCGGGTGTTTTCCTATCTTCCTGGTGGTGGAAAATGAATAAAGATTCATGCACTTTGTGTCTTTCACTGTGTCTCACACCTGCACACACACACACCATGGATGCTGGGGAAAAAATAAGCACTACCGCAGTTAGGTGGTAGTGTGGGGGTTAATATAAAAAAAGAAAAAAAAGAAAAGAGAAAAAAAGAAAAAGAAAGAAAAAAATATAACCAGAAGATGTGGAGTGCATTATTGCCCCCTCCAACTCTATTTTGATTTAGTCCCTCCCCTCCCATTCACTGTTTTGATCACACAGCACTGCCCTTTGATGTGAAGGGCAGTGTTTGTCACTGGCCACCCGGGTGTTTTCCTATCTTCCTGGTGGTGGAAATTGAATAAAGATTTGTGCACTTTGTGTCTTTCACTGTGTCCCACACCTGCACACACACAC